>NC_052149.1:6565667-6801933 GCF_902713615.1 Scyliorhinus canicula | reverse complement strand
TTTGGGGTTCTGAAAACGCCGCTCCCATAACAATATAGCAAAATGCAGCAAGTGGAAGATGGGTTGATACCAGAAAAGGAGTATTTCTACAGATAAATGCAGATAAAGATAAATGGAGTATAGATACAAAATGAAAATGTATTATTTGGATGTAGAAATGCAACAAATGGATACAAGCGGTGTGTATCATTTTAATCCCACACAATAATGGGAGGGGGGATCTCCAGGCAGCATTTATGGGAATATTCACTGTCAACTCTATTCTGAATTTGTACGGCCTGATTTTAAATCTACAAAGGTTAATAGGTGGTGAATGAGTTAACCCTCACTCATACTGTCAGAATATAACTGGTTTTGTGTTAATGGTCATTTACAACCTTGCAGATGCATTGAGTACTCTGGGTCTGTACACATTGGGGTTTAGAAGTATGAGAGGGGATTTATTGAACTGTACAGGATATTGAGAGGGCTAGAAACAGTGGGCGGGGAGAGGGTGTCTCCACTAGTCGGAAAAACTTGAATCCTTTAAAACCGAGATGAGGAGCTATTACCTCAGGCAGAGAGTGGCAAATCTGTGTAACTCTTTGCCGCAGAGGGCTGTGGAGGCCAAATCACTGAGTCCCTTTGTGACAGCTTCGTAATTAATGAGGGGATAAGGGGTTATGGGGAGAAGGCAGGAGAATGGGGATGAGAAACATATCTGCCATGATTGAATGGCAGAGCAGACTCGCTGGGCCGAATTGCCTAATTCTGCTCCTGTGTCTTATAAGAACATAAG
Source organism: Scyliorhinus canicula (assembly GCF_902713615.1). Taxonomy (NCBI): domain Eukaryota; kingdom Metazoa; phylum Chordata; class Chondrichthyes; order Carcharhiniformes; family Scyliorhinidae; genus Scyliorhinus; species Scyliorhinus canicula. The sequence continues at coordinate 6,801,155 of NC_052149.1, read as the reverse complement.
AACTAGGAGCAGGAGTAGGCCATCTGGCCCCTCGAGCCTGCTCCGCCATTCAATGAGATCATGGCTGATCTTTTGTGGACTCAGCTCCACTTTCCGGCCCGAACACCATAACCCTTAATCCCTTTATTCTTCAAAAAACTATCTATCTTTACCTTACAAAATATGGTCTTATACATTTGGAAGTTCTTTGCTCCTTCCATTACTCGCACTCTGCTAAGAGGACAGGACTGTAAGATGCTCACCAATTGTGCTGCAGAGGCAGAACTTTGAGATTTACACTTGATGAAGCTCTGGTCACAGGGACATGGGAATGTGCACAGAACCTCAGAATGTTCACAGTGCAGAAGAAGGCCATTCAGCCCATCGAGTCTGCACTGGCTCTCTGAAAGTGCATTCTACTTAATCTCACTTCCCTGCAATATCTCTGTTACTTTGCACTCTCTTTCTTTTCACATAGCAATCCAATTTCCCTTTCAATAGCCCGGGGGGGGATCCATATCCATCACCCTCTCAGAAAGATTATTCCAGGCGCCAACAACTCTTTGGGTGAAAAGATTTTTGCTGACATGACTACTCCTTTTGGACATGATATTGAGTAGAGAAGACTAGAAGATAATCGGCAGCATCCCGGCAGTTTACATTCTTACTCCCATCAATATCACCCAATACATCTCACCTGTTCCCAAAGCCTTGTTAGCTTTCATTATCAACAGTATTTTCAACACTTCCTCTTCAACAATTTCTACCCTTTCCAGAGACAGAGTCGCCCATTTGACACTGCATCCTGGGTAGCATCTACCTCCTTGGTAAAGAGAGGAGCAAAGTGTTTATTCATTTGTTTATGACCAAAGGTTCCATTAGAAACTCTCACTGGCTCGGACTTCCGGTGACGGCGGGCGGGAGGCAGCTGCGCATTGGAGGGCTCCCATTCGGGAACGGCATTTTCGGGGTTTTACGCCCGGTCGCTGGGGCCACAGAGGCGGCAAAAGCAGGGAGAAGGCACAGTGAAGGGAAATGTCAAAAATAAGTTTAAAAAACGGCCTGAAAAAAGTGGCTCTAGGTCCGTCAGGGAGTGGAAAGGTCACTGCGGGGACGGCAAGAAACGTGGAGGCTGGGGCACCAGGGGAGGCCGCATTGCCCACGGCTGAGGAACTGACTAAGGTGATGGCCGCGGAACTCGAAAGGCAGTTCACAAAACACATGGAGGCGATGAGGAAGAAGATGGGGGTGGTATTCAAATTGCTGGTGGAGGAGGCGATTGCCCTGGTGAGGGCGGCGGTGGCGAGCGCAGTGGCAGAGGTGCGGGAGCAAGGTGAGGCGCTGAAGGAAGTGGAAGAGACATTATTGCAGCACAGTGATCAACTTACCTTGATGGGGAAGGAGATGCGGAAGGTGATAGAGATCAACAAGGGTCTGCGAGCTAAAATGGATGATCTGGAAAAAAGATCCAGGAGACAGAATTTGAGGATTGCGGGTCTTCCCGAAGGAGTGGAAGGCCTGAGGCCGACTGAGTATTTTCCCACAATGATGGCAAAGCTATTGGGGAGGTGGATGATCCCTCCCGATATGAACTGGATCGGACGCATCGGTCGTGGAGGCCTGCACCAAAGGAGAGTGAGCCTCCAAGAGTAGTGACTTTGTTTTCGTAGGTACAGCATGAAGGAGAAGGTTCTGTGATGGGCAAAGCAGAAGCAGGTGGTGCAGTGGGCTGGAGCTGGTGTACGCATATATCAGGACTTTATGGTGGAGCTGGCGAGGAGGCGGGCTGCCTTCAGCCGGGTGAAGAGGGCACTGTACATCAGTAAGGTGCGGTGCAGCATAGTATACCCAGCTAAGTTGAGGGTGACCTACAAATCCAAGGACTTTTATTTCGGGACGGCGGAAGCAGCGGAGGAGTTTGCGAAGGCAGAAGGACTGTGGTTGAATTGAGAAATGGTCATGTACCGATGTAGGCTCATGTAACTGTATTTTTTCACTGCGTGCTGGTGTATGTGCTAAATGAACCAACGTTGTATATACTTGGACAAGGGACGAGATGGAACTTTCACTTGCAATAATGGCTCTTTGGGGCTTGGGTGTGTAGGCGGGGTTTGTGTGCTAAAGGGGATTTCTTGGTTTTCCTGGGACCGGGCAAGGGGGAAAGAGACCCGGGCGGGGGCCTCCACGCTGGCCGGTTTAAGCCGGCCAGTGAACTGGAGTGAGGTGGACGGAGGGGCTGCGGCCATCAGAGCCCGGCAGAACAGGTTCCGATAAGTCTAGCTGGGGTGGAAAATTGGGGGGAAGGATTGGGGGGAGGAGTTTTGTAAGAGGAAGTGGAGGGGAGGAGTCGGGGAGGGGGGGTTTACAATTTATGGGTGTCTATTACGGTACTCTTTCGGGGATTGGATGGCATTGAATGTTAGGGGGAGGAGAGAGGTGGGCTCTATAGGTCAACTGTAACCATAGGCGATTCCTGATTCCTTTTTCTTTTTTTTCCCTTTGTTTTTCCCACCGTGGGAGGGTTTGTTTTATTTGATGCTCATATTGTCAGAAGGACTGTTGTTTGGGGTGGTGGGAGGATGGGACAGTTGTTGTTGATAAGGGGATTAACTTTGTATTTGTTACCGTTTACTGCTTGTTGGTGGGGTGTAAATTCTGGAGAAAATGTGAAAATGGAGAATAAAAATATTTTACAAAAAAATCACTAACCGGCTCTACTCCTCCATTTTACCCCCTTTTACTATCCCTGCAGAAAACTTTGGGATTCCCTTTGTCATTGGCTGCTGTAGTCTTTTCTTATAATCCCGCTTCGCTGCTCTAATGAGCTTTATGTACTTTCAAATGTATTTGAACCTATCACCTGTCACACGCACACTTTTACTTCCTTACCTAAATCTTTATCTCTTCTTTCATCCAGGAAGCTCTTGATTTGATAGTTCTTTTTATTTTTTCAGGGAATATACCTTGACCATGTCAGGAACATTTTTGATAGAGTTCCTTGTTCAACTAAAACTTTACAGACTAAAGCAGACCAAGCAGGCCAGCAGCACGGTTCGATTCCCCTACCAGCCTCCCTGGACAGGCGCCGGAATGTGGCGATTAGGGGCTTTTCACAGTAACTTCATTGAAGCCTACTTGTGACAATAAGTGATTTTCATTTTTCATTGAAGTCTGCTCTCCCGCGGTTAATTATTGCCAATCTGGACTGCCTATTTCCTATGTCTATCATTGTACTAAACCTGATGATAGAATGATCGCTGTCTCCTAAATGTTCCTGGATTAACACTTGATCAAATTGTTACACCTCATTTCCAAGAACCAGGTCCATCAGGACATCCCTTCCTGTTGTACTGAACACAAACTGCTGCGGAAAATGTTCCTGAACAGTTTCAGAAATCTTGTCCCTCGTCAGCCTTTGTGGTAACCCAATCCGAGCTCATATTTCGATAATTAAAGTCCCCCCATTATAACTACTCTATAACATTTGCATCGCCCAGTAACTTCACTTCAGAATTGTTCTTCTCCAACCTTCTCACTAGTTGATGGTAATTTCACCTCTTGTGTTCCTTATCTCTAATAAAGTTGATGCTGGCCTTGAACACTCTGCGGCACCCATTTTCTCCACAACTACAATGCTCCCCTTACCCAAAACGGCCCCCTTTCTTCCCATTCATAGCTCTTCAAAACAACTTGTACTCAGGAATATTTAACAACATCTATTGCTCATCCATGGCAACATTCCTGGACACATGGCGAGGTCTTGATGACTAAAATGAATACCCAGTTCCCTCCATTCTGTTTCTCGGTAGAAGCTTCACAATATGGGCAGCACAGTGGGTAGCACTGTTGCTTCACACATCCAGGGTCCCAGGTTTGATTCCCAGCTTGGTGGTGTCTGCACGTTCTGCCCGTGTCTGCGTGGGTTTCCTCCGAGCGCTCCAGTTTTCTCCCACAGGTCCCGAAAGACGTGCTGTTAGGTAATGTGAACATTCTGAATTCACCGTCCGTGTCCCCAAACAGGCGACAGAATGTGGCGACGCGAGACTTTTCACATTAACTTCATTACAGTGTTAATGTAAGATAATTATGACAATAAAGATTATTATTATTATTATAACCGCTGAACATTGCTGTGTTACCGGTCTTGACAGTCTCCCTGTGTCATCTCTTCCAAGCCTTTCCACCCTTACTATGAAATAGTTCCATCCAATCAGTCAATACATTGCATCTATTGAGCTTCTTCCAGGAGAATGCACAATCCTGTATGTATGTGGCGCCTGTCATATTATCAGGAATTTCCAAACACCCCGGGCAAAGTGTTGCGCTCAAAAGAAATGCCCCGTATTCTAAAGTATCGGAATACAGCCGCGAATGTTTCGCAGCAAAATCCCACAAACACGAGAAATTATGCTTCTGAAAGCGGTGGGGGTGCAATACCCACGGCGCGGGGGGAGCATGCCGTACAGAACAGACAGAATACTTTCCTAATCCTTCAATCCGAACCGCGCACAAAAATGACTCAAAACAACTTATTTTGCACTTGCTGAGAAATAAAAACTTTATTGTTGCATTTGAAAGAACATTTCAGAATGTTAAATTTACAGTACTTTGAGTTCATCTTGTGAACCCTGGAATCCATAATTTACAAATTATTTCAAATTCACAAATGAATATAGATCTCATGTGTCCTCCTTGAAGATAAGGTAGCCGGATGTCTTCACGCTTCCGCACACCGGCTGCACATACAGTCACTATGGGAATCCACAGAGCGCCGCATGTCCGGAGACTTCCTACTGAATATTGTATAGTCCCTCACAGTGAAATCTGTCAACAAAAAAATGTAGCGTTAGAGGAGAATCAGTGTAAAACACAGATATATTTAAAATGTGACTATTTCTCCGATGTTTGTAAATATTATTTTAATCCGTGTCAATGCAGATCTTAAGCAAAATGAATCAGGTATTACAGAAAATAGAAGCAGTAGGGAGGCCATTTGGCCCTTCGAGCCGGCTCAGCCATTCATTATGATCTTGGTGATCATCCAACTCAGTAACCCGTTTCTGCTTTCCCCCCATACCCTGTGATACCTTTAGTCCTCAAGAACAACACCTATCACCTTAAAAACATACAATGATTTGGACCCAGCTGTAACCAAGGGGAAAATTCAGCAGGCAGCTGTCGGGAGTGAAGCCAAACCAATGGAATAAATATTAAATGTTTGGGCATGAGGAATTTAGATGCAAAGGTACAATGCACCGAAAAGTAAACTATTGCTTCAATGTGTGTTCAGGTAATATCAAATCATGAGTTATGTGATAATCACAGCTTTGATTCTTTATCACTAACAAGATCTCAAGTAGGTTTGTGGGGATATGTGATCATTGCAGATAACAACAATCACTGAAACAAGAGAATTTCACTCTTTGCAATCATAAATCGTATTCCCTCACTGCTTAATGTACTTGACACCATATCGAGGGGCGTGAATGTCAGAAGATGGAACTGGGCAGCACAGGAGGTTGGTGAAGTGTAAAGTGAACATGTATTTCAGAGAAACGAGCAAACATTGAGTGGGAGGGGAATATAGGATTACAATAATAGATTTAAATGAGAAAAGATGAGGAGAAGCTCGAGCGGAACATAAACATGGCTTGGACTAGCCAGGAGAGTAACCCCTTTCTGATCTGTTTATTCTGTGCAATCCTATGTAAAGGTTGTATTTTGTTGGTGTGTGAAGTACATACATTAGTGCTACACACTTACTGGATGACACACAGTGGAAATTGATCATCTGAGAGCGTGTTTCAATGGGTGCACATCCTTCCAGGCACCGTTGAACTGGTTCAACTGAATAACATCTGGATTCCAGTCCTTCGAATTCAATGACTTTTCCTAATTGCACAAATTCTCGTCTAACTTTGCAGTCTGAAATTTAACAAAATACAGTTTATCACAGTGGGACAAATGCTGATGGGATGATGGCTTAGAGGCAGAACATGATTGAAAATGAGTGGCGATTCTCTTACCATCTGCGCAGGATTGCCCTGGATATGTCCATGATTCAAACAGATCCTCAACATCTCTGGCTTCCTCTTGATTTGGTTTCATCATTTTTTTCTCAGCATTATTTTGTCCACAAATACCACATGTCTTACTAATCATCTGATCAAGTACAATCTAAACGCAGAGGGGGGGGGGGGGAAATCAGTTTACCAGCTACATTCAGAGTTCATGTTTAAAGTTATAATTTGTTCAATAGCCTGACATACCTCCACTCGGTTCCCATCAAAGAACAGTCGCTCAATACCGATTGTTCTTGCTTCTAAAATAATTCTGGCATCTTTCTGCTGAACACTGATATCTAAAAAGAGGACAGATAACCATTTTCCAATCAGCGATTTCAATCTTCTGACAATACTAAGATAATGCAGAAAGCAAAGAAATTCCAAGCAAAAGATGATTGTAAACTGGATACTTTTATTTTGGAATGTGACTGAACTGTACATTGATTGAAAATTAGAGAAGAACTCAGATTGAAGAGGTGTGTCAGCAGATGATGACTGTATATTGTGCTACTTTCTTTATAAATGAAATCCATAGCAATTGGATGTGCTATTAATTTTGGAACTGAGTTTAATACAGGGAAAAATGTTCACAGGGATCTTCCATATTAACATACTTCTATTTTTTATACTAAGTCTACATTACCTCTTGTACTCCAGAATGAAGAATACGAGGACTGGTGTCTCATGCTCCATTCAACATGTTCATGGCTGATCATTGGCCTTAACTGCTCTTTCCTCCCCCCCCTCCCATATCCTCTAAGTCCCAAACATTTGTCCAGTGCAACCTTAAACATAATCAAGGGTGAAGCATGCAAAGCATTCTGGGGTAGCAAATTCTAAAATTCACAACCCTTTGAATGAAGAAATTTCTCCTCACCTCTATCCTCAATAATACACCCCACATCCCGAAACTTTGCGCTGATGTTTGAGACTCACCAGCCAACGGAAACAACCTCTCGGTGTGTGAAAAGTTTAAGGAGAATCTTTGTCAATTAATGTTTTTCTGGCCAGTCATAGTACATAGATAGAACAGTACAGCACAGAACAGGCCCTTCGGCCCTCAATGTTGTGCCGAGCAATGATCACCCTACTTAAACCCACGTAACCCGTATACCTGTAACCCAACAATCCCCCCATTAACCTTACACTACGGGCAATTTAGCATGGCCAATCCACCTAACCCGCACATCTTTGGATTAGTAAATAGTGCAATTGACAATGATGGTGAACAGTGCAATCATATGGTGTGATATTTCTGAAATTTAAATTCAAGGCAATTAAGTACATAGACATAGAACAAACAGTGCAGAAGGAGGCCATTTGGCCCATCGAGTCTGCACCAGCCCACTTAAAGCCCTCACTTCCACCCTATGCCCGTAACCCATTAACCCCTCCACTCACCTTTTTGGTTGCTAAGGGCAATTTATCATGGCCAATCCACCTAATGTTCAGGCCTTTGGAAGGAAACCGGAGCACCCGGAGGAAACCCACGCAGACACGGGGAGAGCATGCAGACTCTGCACAGACAGTGACCGAGCAGGGAATCGAACCTGGGACCCTGGCGCTGTGAAGCCACAGTGCTAATCAATTGTGCTACCGTGCTGCCCCTAAGTAGGAGCAGGAGATTTACTCACCAGGTAGCTCTGGAATCTGTTGGTTCGGATCTTGCTCTGCACCATTAATCAAGAGCTTTGTTCCACTTTTTGTAGGAATTGCTTCAATGATCCTGTTTCAAAGCAGACACACAGACTCTGTTAAAGTACCTATAAATGTTCTGTGGCATTGAACCATGTAAAGTGTGCGGTGCAAAATATGCAATCTGATAATTAAGCTCACTTTTTCCCACATAATCCCTTCATTATCGCCAACCTACTGATTGCTCTCCTGAAGGAATGCCCTGAATTAGCGTGCTGCCTTCTAAAGATACAGTGTGACCTCCGTTACTCACCATTGTGAAATCGTTCTCACCCATTTGCCAGAAAAATGATGCTAGTAGTAAGGAAAGAAAGTAACAAATATCTCGCATCTTCACCATTCTCGTGTACTCCAAAATTGTTTCATTAACAATGAAATTCCTTGAAACATCTTCCTTGTTGTAATAGCATTTTGTGGAATATCTACAGTGCAGAAGGAGGCTATTCCACCGATTGAGCCCATTGATACATTTTTCAGTGGATCCCAGTTTGCTGGCATGCAAATATCAGAGGAATTAAAGTTGCCATTTGCCAGTCTGATAAAGTTACTCCCTCTTCATTTAAATAATCACACTCTCCAGAAATATACAGGAAAGCTATTGGAAATCAAAGATAATGTAACTTACGTATTGTTGGATGCCAGCACTAATTTAATTTCCTTTTTGCTCTGATCAATTTCAGCACGCCTCGTCATCAATATGAATCTTGGAGATGCTGAACAATCTTGGGTCAGGACATAATAGCACCTATTCGCGAGGGAATGTTTCAATTCGGCTCCATCGAAGGACCGAACAACATCAATTTCTACAGTACACTGACCTACAGAACAATCAAAGGATATTTACAAATGATGACGTTATCAATGATTTATTTACAAATGATGATTGGCCTAGCAATGATAATTGATGAGATTCAAACTAACATGGTCAGCTATTCTTCCTTTGCACATTATTCTGAGGGAATGGTTAACATTTAAAAAAATAAGCAAGTTAAGATTTGTTAAAATCGGAGGCAGAGCAAGGTCAGAATAATGTATCGGTTATTCCATCATCGATATGCCAATAATAATCGCTCGACTGCTATTTGATATTTGGAATTACACAACAAGCACGTGATTGGTTCCAACATCCTGCGGACCAATGGACATTCTACAGACTGGAAGGAGGCATTTCCAACATTGCTGATGGGCCCACCGAGCATCTCATGTTGGTGAACAAATATAAATCAGGCAGGACTTCAATGCTTTTCTGCGCGAGATTCGATTTAAAATAATGGCAACTTTTCGCTATAACTCGTCGCAGCTAAATCTGGAGCGGAGATATTTGAAATTTTAATTACGTTGGTTGGTTGCCAGAACCATGTCTGGAATGTCAGCTATGGTGCTGAATCCTTTCTGCTGCACCCGGACACTTATTGCGTGCATGGGCAACGATGCAGGGAGCTGCAAACCCTGATAATAGGCTGTCATCTGCAAGAGGACAACAAAGATTCATGATTCCGCAGGCACACAAATGTGACGTCAAGTGAAAAAATCACAGTGAAACAATCGTAAAGAAATACCTTGGGCAGTTTGATGATTGTATCGATTGTACGTGGGGATGTTAGAGCCACCAGTACTGTAATCTGACGAGATGGATTACGTCTGTAGGTTTGAGACAATCCTAACGCATAACCCAAACCTGGTAGAGAGTCTCCAACCCTGATTGGACAACAATTGTTTGGGATCTGAGTATTGTGGATAAGGGACAGTGTGAAGAACAGACTGAGACAATGATGTTTGCACAATACTCACATTTTTGCATTATATTTCAGACTCTCAGGAATCCTGGACCATTGCATTTTGACCTTCACTGCTGGGTGTGTTGCAAGCTGACCATTGGACACTCTGACGGAAACTCTGTATTTCTCACAGTTTTCACCCCATCTCACTTGTGTCTAGAGAATGTCAAAAGAAATGACAATGAGACAAAGCGACACTTTACCTGTCGGCATTTCAGAATGTCTACAGCAGGCAGGCATGCGATTGGAGAATTGGCCATTACCAAGACTTTGTGTGAGCTGGGCATTGCTGCATCAGCACAGATTTTCCAATTGCTCTTCTCATCCAGTTCCACCAGACGCAAGTGTACCCTCGGCAGGCGAGTTTCCATCTTCACGTATCCAGTCACCTGGTAGCCTCGCTGTGTGCCGTCGGTCCTTCGAGATCGAAGAAGGACAACCAGGGAAGGTGAGCCCACCCTGCTAATCAAATAGCGCTGCAGTTTGAAACACAAATGCAGATTATATCAAATAAACACCTCGGCTGAAAAAGCCCCAAACATTAAAAGCCTCTGGGACCGTTCCTACAGCGACAACTCGACAGACCTGCTCCGATGACCGAAGGATGGATGAACCATGGCTGGCGCGACTTGCCCTTGAGCCAGAACGACGGCTTATCCTGGTAATACGGCTGGAGCCAGAGCGATGTGTTGAAGCAGAGAGAATTCGTGCTGACTGCCTTCGGACTGTGTACTGAGCAACAGCAAAGTGCAAATTGATCAGATGTCTATCAAGACGCGAGGAACAAACTATTGCACTTCCCTTTGACTATGTGACTTACTTGATGTTTATTATTTCAATTGAGCGATGAAAATGTAAATGTTTCAGTGTCAGTATGATTGATGTTCTATAGAGGTATTAAACAGCACGTTCTTAGAAAACAAATAATCAGGGGCAGCACGGTGGCACAGTGGTTAGCATTGCTGCCTACGGCGCTGAGGACCCGGGTTCGAATCCCGGCTCTGGGTCACTGTCCGTGAGGAGTTTGCACATTCTCCCCGTGTCTGCGTGGGTTTCACCCCCACAACCCAAAGATGTGCAAGATAGGTGGATTGGCCACACTAAATTGCCCCTTAATTGGAAAAAAATAATTGGGTACTCTAAATTTATAAAAAAAAAGAAAAAAAAAAAGAAAACAAATAATTAAATGTGATGCAGGCAATATGGCTTACACACTTTACATAAATGTCCATGTCACAGAACAAGAATTGCTAACTGTTCGAGTCGAGTGTTATCTTACCCGGCTGTCTTGCAAAGGCCTGAACGCAAGTTCCAGGAGTTGGCGGCTTATTGACTGTGAAAAGAGATTGAAATAAAGAATTAGATGATTTACAAATAGTCGGCCAATCATTCTCGGTGACCTAGTTTAAATGCAGCCCAGGCAGAGAGACTGGAAATAAGAACCTTACAAATGGATATAAATAGGTTCGGATAGTGGGCCAAAATGGGGCAGATGGAGTTTAACGTGGACAAGTGTGAGGTCAGGCATTTTGGTCCACAAAATGGAACGGCAACTTATTACTTAAATGGGGAGATAGTTTAGGGTGCTCCAATGCAGAGAGATCTGGATGTCCTTGCGCATCACTCACAGGAAATGAGCATGCCGGTGCAGCAGATAATAAGGAAAGCAAATGGAATGTTGGCATTGATAGCAAAGGGATTATATAAGGCTGCACCTGGAGTATTGGGCACAGTTTTGGTCCCCTTATTTGAGGAAAGATGTAGTGGCATTGGAGGAAGTTCAGAGGAGGTTCATGAGGTTGATTCCAATGATGAGGGGTTTATCGTATGAGGAGAGATTGAACAGTTTAGGTCTGTACTATGTGGAGTTTAGAAGAATGAGGGGAGATCTAATTGAAGTATACAGCATGCTGAAGGGTCTGAATAAAGTAGGTGTGGAGCTGATACCTCCCCTTGTGGGACATTCTAAAACAAGAGATAATAAGCTTAGAATAAGAGGTAGCAAATTTAAAACAGATTTTAATAAAAACTACTACTCCCAAAGGGTTGTGAATCTGTGTAATTCGCTACCCAAGTATGTGCTGAATGTTAGACAGTGAGTAAATTTCAGGAGGAGTTAGATGGATATTTAATTGGTAATGGCTTGAATGGTTATGCCTACTCCTGCTCTTAGGTAATGTGTTGTAGGGAGGAGATGATCTGGCTGATTTCATAATTCAGCTCTTGGTCTGTAACATTGTAGGTAGCAGATGAGGAACATATCAGCCATGATAGAATGGCGGAGCACTCGATCGGCCGAATGGCATAATTTTCCTCCTATATCTTATCAACATAGGAACTTCTGTCTCTCTAGACTGGAAAATTCTTATGAGAAATAAATTGCTTTCCTGGCAATTCTATTCATGGAGAGTAACTTTGGAAGTTGGGGAAATATCAGAACGGGGTATGGGTTTGAAGTTGGTGCCTTGCTAAAGCAGAAGGATTTAACTCAAATGGAAAGCGTTTTTCCCCCAGCATAAGAAGATCAAATTATTGGCAGCATTGATAACAGCAGTTACCTCTCTCCGACTGTTCAATCTCCTGCTACTGCGCAAAGTTCCACTGGTCCGTCTGCTTATGTGTTGTTGTGACAGCCTTTTGCTCCTCAAACTGCTGCTGCTGCTGCTACTGCTGCTGCTGCTCCACCTCTTGCTTCCTCTCTTCCTGCTGACACTTGTTCCACTTGGAAGGACAGCTTTAGAATTTCGCCGCCGCTGACTATATTCTGATGAACTGCTTGTACGGGAGGTGGATCGAGAGGCGAGTCTTCTTGACTGTCGAATGGAACTGCTGGAGCTCGAACTGGACATAGTACTGTTGCGCGTTCTAGGCTGTGAACAAAACAGTATTTTAAGGTTTTGATATAAAAATGGCTCACTGTGGAGGTTAAAGCAGATAACGGGGGTTGAGGGAAGAGTGGGCCATTTCTGCCAAGCCTGCCATACTGGTGATCATGGTGACAATTATTTAGTATCATTCTTTCTTCTATTCAGAACTGGTACACAGACAATTACCCTTTCCAATGTCGCAAAATACTTTGTTTCTATGCTACTGAACTATTGGAGAATTTCATGAACGCAAAATACTGAAAATTAAAACAGAAAATTGTGGAAACACTCAACAGGTCAGGGAGCATCTGCGGAGAGGGAAACAGAGATTATTTCACTCTATCTCTAAAGAAATGATATGGACTCGAACCATGAACTGTTTTCTGAGAATTTGGGAGTGATTGGGAATGTCTTTGCTTCAGATTTCCTGACTAACGGTATCTTAGCGTTCCAGGATTCAGTGATCAGTGCAATGTGATATTTCACTACATATATTAATGAGAAGGTACCGTTGAGCTTTGTCTCATCAATCGCAGTCTTTCGGCACTGCTGCGGATTCTGTCTGGTCCTAACTCTTTGTCAGAAAGTCGCATTAGTTTGGACGATGCCCTGGATCCTGCTTGTATTTCTAACACAATCTTTTCAATTTCTGGCTCCGAGGTCACTAGAAATAAAAGGTTTCCCATGAATTGAGCAGCACTTACAACAAGAGATGTTAAATAAATAATTAATAATCTTTTTATTATCACAAGTAGCCTTACATTAACACTGCAATGAAGTTGCTGTGAAAAGCCCCGAGTCGCCACATTCCGGCGCCTTTTCGGGCAAACAGAGGGAGAATTCAGAATTCTCAGCCGGTACGGGAATTGAACCGGCGCTGCTGGCCTTGTTCTGCATTACAAACCATCCCTCTAGCCCACTGATGCTTATTCTCTCAGGAGCAATCTTCACCGAGTCCTCGAGACAGCAATATCACTTAACGTTCAGCATGTCTAACCTTTCTTCATCATGGATAGGTACTGAGTGTCTCAATAAAGTGCTGAAAATCAGCACCTCACCTGGTTAGGACCATTTACCCATTGATAGTGACTTGCAGAGGGCCAGAAGGTGTGTGTTAAGGGCAGAATGTTTCAAGTTATACTGACTGATCATCTGGCTTTTTCTAAACAACGGCTATCACACATCTAACCCATTCAATGTTAATCTGGTTACTATTGACAATCCTGCTGGTTAGAGGTCAGGTTAACAAGCTGACCTGTGACGGCACAGCCCTGTCAGTGATATTAGGTGAAATTGACAAGCTTTGCCAGGGTTGTTGTTAGGAGGCCTTCTTCTCTCGTTCAGCATAAATTTAGGAGAAAGAACAAGGACCATTGATCAGAAAAGGACAACACCAATCCCAGTTGAATTCCTGTTGGATCTCTGTGCAGCTGTAAGTGGGCACGATATTGCCCACGATCAAATCGACAGAGCCTCAACATGGTAATGAGTACCCCAGTTAATTGGACCATCCAATAGCCGCACCTCAACAAGCAAGGAGTTGATGACAAGGTGGTTTCTTTTAGTTGTATTCCCGGAATTCAATGCTGGTATTTTATGCATAATTCAGTCTTGATTCAATTATGTTGTCAGGCATCATTAGCTATCCATAGAATCACTCGAGTGCAGAAAGAGGCCATTCGGCTCATTGAGGCTGCACTGACCCTCTGCAAGAGCACACTGCCTGTGTCCACTCCCTCTGCCCTGTCACCCTAACCCCACCTAAACTTTGGACACTGAGGGGCAATTTGAAATGGCCAATCCACCGAACCTGTTGGGGAAGTGCTTTCTCATGTTTGTACCTGGTGCAATCGAGACGTTCAAAGTATGTTCTCCCATCAGCCGGTACAATGGACTATGTTTGAAGGAAAGAGCGTTCTCCATCCTGATGTCCACACAAGCTTTGACGCCGAATTTTGTTGCCTCTGCACAGGTGCGATAGGATGAGCGATTGGGAACACGTGGCCTCTGTTTTTCCTCGGAGCACGGCACTTGGTCAGACAGTGTTTCTGGAGACAGATGTGTCTGTAGAGACAGGAGGAAATGGGGCATGGTGGTGAGGCAGGAGCAGCAAGATGTCATTGGAACTGCCACACCCCGGGAGTGATGAACGCAGAATGAGCTACTATCAGTTGATCAGAAAAAGAGAATTAAAATCGAATACAAATGAAGCAAATGAGCAGCTCCGAGGCAATCCTGAATGGATGGCCTGTATAATGTGGTTACCAGATGCAATTGGCACTTACGGCAATTCTCATGCTGGTTGCACGGGATGACCGGGATGAAGACCTGAAGCGTTGTCTGGAAATTCGACTTTCCGGAGTGGAAGGTAAAATCGGGGTAATTTTTTCCGCAGACAGATTTTCCACATTTCTTGAAACTGCATACACCTGGGAACTGCACATTGAATATTGTGTTTGGAAATAACAGGAAATCAAATCTCAAATTATTATCAGGTCATCAAACAAGAGAACATAGAACAGTAAACAGTACAGCACAGCGCAGGCTCTTCTGCCCAAGATGTTGTGCCGACCATTTATCCTAATCTAAGATTAACCTAACCTACGCCTCTTCAATTTACTGCTGCCCATGTGCCTGTTAATTCCCAGGGATTTCCCTATTCCCTTTATTGAACAGGTGAACAACATTCGCCTCCCTCCAATCATCCAGTGGAGAGTGAGGACGCAAAGATCATTGCCAATGGCACAGCAATCCCCTCCCTCGCTTCCCGTAGAAACCTTGGGTATATCCTGTTTGGCCCAAGGGACTTATCTATCCTGATGCTTTCTGAAAATTTCCAGCACATCCTCCTTCTTAATATAAACCTGTTTGAGTCTATTAACCTGGTTTACGCTGTTCAAGTAGTCTACTTACATCATGGATAAAATCCTGTTCTCCTTATCGGCTGGGGTAGTGTCAATCCTGAAATTGCCCTCTTTTAAGTTTATCTTTGCAGTTATGCCCACGGGGATAATTGAACGGACATTTGCTCGGAGTTCCACGCCTGACTGGATCTGAGGCATATTTATTCCCATGAAGACTCTGGTGTGTATGGACACGCTGCAACATTACAGAAGGCGTTAGCAATACACCAACCCGGTAAGGATATGAAACAGAATAAATCACTGCTGTCAATAATCATTCATGTCAAGATAAACAAAAGAGCTTGACGTGTCTACCTTGGGTTGAGGCGAGCATTCAGCTGAATCCTGGAAGTGAGCAGCCGAGGAAGTTTACCAATGGGAGAGTCAGAGCGAAGGTCAACTGTTTGGAGAATGAGAAAGAAAATCCTGACTTTGTTGCATCCACAGTGCGCGGTGTATTTCATAGATGGCCTATCTCTGTGCTACATTACTCTATGGTTCTGTTCTCCACTCATGTTCTAACATTACTCCACATGCCAATGAGCCTCGTTGACACTGAACCCTTATCAGTTGTAATCTGTGTCAATTTGTGACAAGGCTGAAGCATGAAGAGGAAACATCATTTCACATTGACAGAGGCTGGGGAAGGAACTGTCCACATTCCATCATCTTGGCCAGTTACTCCCCAAACTGAAGGCAAACTTCAGTCTTGAGTTTAATTATCCGTTCAGACTCTCACCTTTGATATTAGAGACTGCCACAGCGGATGAAATGATGCTCAGTTCCATTGGCAGACCAATCACTGTCGGTACAACCTGTCGCATCTCAGCTGCCACCAGCGCCTTGGATGGATTGAAGGTAACTCCCTCATTAAGCTTTTTCATGTAACTGTCTATTGGACTTGACATTCTCTGGAAAAGCAAATATACAAATCACTGACCACGCTGGCGTCAGTTCATCAAAATATTATTTTACTGATCGGTTCAGTACCTGTCTAATTGCATCAAGGTCTTCCTTTCTCAGTTGGGCGAAAGCTAACTCTTGTCCAAAAAGTTTCAAGTATACTGAAGCCAAAGGTGTCTCTTCTGGCAATTCCTTCCAACTGATAAACTGGAGAACAGGAAGTATCAGGAATCAATACACAATTCTCACTGGGCCACATGATAGCAGATAATCTACTTCTTTATGAGCTGCCACGTTGAACTGCTCTCACCTTGCTCAGGATGCGTCGAATAGATCTACTCTCAGTTTTCCTAAGGTCTGGTGCTCGTTCTTTCATCAGGATCTCCTGGAGACCTTCTGCTCGTAAACCAACCTTTATCGATGAGAAAGAAACAGTTTCATGAGAAAGAACTGTCTACACAATGAACTGGAGTGATAGCTTCACAAGCGGGTAGGTCTCCTTGGTTCAGTCCAGTGGAACATTACCTCTATCAGATCCAATGAGCTTCCCAGGGCATGACCTCTGACCTTGGCCAGCAGTGCTGTGGGAATGATACTGCCGGAATTCTTAAACAGAAGGAGTTTAGCAGACGCTCCCGCCATCATCCGGTCTACATCACAAGGATAGAACAATTAGACAAGGACTTCTGTATATTCTCTCAAAACTAATTGTAGCAACATAGCTGTATCTAAACACATTATTGTCTATTTTAAAGGGAAGAATTCAAATTAATCTATTCCAATTAAATAATTAAATTTCATTTTGGTCATTATGGGCTGGTTTAGCACAGTGGGCTAAGACAGCTGGCTTGTAATGCAGGACAAGGCCAGCAGCAAGGGTTCAATTCCCGTACCAGCCTCCCTGAACAGACGCCGGAATGTTGCGACGAGGGGCTTATCACAATAACTTCATTGAAGTCTACTTGTGACAATAAGTGATTACGAGAATATTATTATTATGTTATAAGTTGTTGAAGCCATTGCTAACACCCCCTCCCGTGGCCTGGGGGCTGTATACTTACACATAAATGTGTCCACACGGTAAACCTTGCTGAAGCGATGACCAAGTTGCTCAAGTTTGGGACTTAAGATGTTGAGTGCGAGATTGCAGGCAGCAGCCCTATGAAAAGCAAGACATTTATCAAACACTTGCATTTAATACTGACTGACCCGATAATGAGCTGGAAACCCGAAGAGGCAAGTCCGTTTACTTACAGCGAATTGATGGATGGAAGAGAACTTCTAGACAGAGCCCTAATGTGTGAATGGGTGAAGCTGGCCACCTGCAGGCTGGTCTCGGTTAGCAGTGAGTTCGCCACCATGGAGACTAAAGTCAGGGGTGGCTTGGTCGCAAACAGTACTGCACAGGCCATCATTCGCTCCTCGGGATGATTCCTTCGGTTGAGGAATGTCTGCACAGCGATACGTTGTACCTTGTGACAGAAGATTAGAAAGAATAGTTTAACAGTGGAAAAGCGGAATGGAGCAGTATGTCAATACTGACTCTGACCAACTTTTACAGATGCACCATAGAAAGCATCCTGTCTGGCTGCATCACAGCCTGGTATGGCAACTGCTTGGACCATAACCGCAAGAAACTTCAGAGAGTCGTGAAGAGAGCCCAGTCCATCACACAAACCTGCCTCCCATCCATTGACTCCGTCTACACCTCCCGCTGCCTGGGGAAAGCGAGCAACATAATCAAAGACCAGCCCGCCCCACCCGGCTTACTCACTCGACCAATGTCTTCCATCGGGCAGGAGATAAAAAAGTTTGAGAACACACACTAACAGACTCAAAAACAGCTTCTTCCCCACTGTCAACAGACTCCTAAATGACCCTCTTATGGACTGATCTGATTAATACAACACTCCTGTTTGCTTCACCCAATGCTGGTGTCCCTGTGTTTACATTGTGTACCTTCTGTTGCCCCATTATGTATTTTATTTTTATTTTATTTTCATGGACTGAATGATCTGTTTGAGCTGCTCGCACAAAAATACATTTTACTGTCGCTGGGTACACGTGACAATAAACTAATCCAATCCACGGTGGTAATAGACTTGGGCTTGAGTATCAAGCTGCTGAATTGGATTCCATTCAGTCTGGGGCGAGCATAGAATCCCGACAGTGCAGAATGGCTCATTCAGTCTGCACTGACCCTCTGAAAGACCATCCTAACTCGGCCCACTCCACCCGTCCTATCCCAGTAACCCTGTAATCCCACCTAAACTGCAAATCCTTGGACACTAAGGGACAATGTGGTGTGGCCAATCCATACAACCTGCACACTTTTGGACTGGGATACCACCCATTATTGTGTCTCCCTCCCTGTGTCCAATTGTCACATTTTGAATGAACGATTTAACATGTTAACTGTGGTCAGTTTCACAAATAACCTGAAACCGAAATCAATTTGACATCAAATGAGAAGGAAAACAAACAGCAGGTTCTCGTACAGTCCGTGGGTCTTTCCTGGCGATGTTCCGCAGCGCCATGATAGCATCAACCCGGACTTTCAGTGGCAGATTGGCAGCCGCCGTGCCGAATCCAGGCAATAGTTTGACGATATTCTTGATGCTGGCCGGCTGTCCCGCATTGTCGATCGCTTTGAGGCCCAGAACGATGTCCTCATCATTGGGCCTGTTGCCGGCGTCGCTGAGTAAGCTGTGGATGGGCTGGAAGATAAGGCTCAATTAGGAGATGTGCAGAAGTCACAAACACAGGCACACGGGGCAGACAGAGGGACGAGGAGAAACTTACCTTCAATATCTCTTCGGGACAAATTGGCTTCTCTGCATAGTTTCTGAAGATCATGGAACCATATGCAAGGATTGCAAGTTTGCGAGTAAGTTGACAACGTTTCACTTGGTCAAGCTCCATGATTTCCTGCACAGAGATGGCAAATGAGAAGTTTTATATTCACAGAGCACAGGTCACCCTGGTGAAACTGGAAACGTGCTTGGTAATTAGATTCCAGAAGTGTTTCTAGTACAGGACACCTAATCCAGATAATTTACTTTGAATTCCCACGGACTGCACGATATAAAATTAATTTAACAATTGTGTACTTTGAAAGTGACCATGACATTGTCAGATTTTTGTGCAAAGCCCAGTGTGTTTCTTTTGGAGAAGGAATCCTGCTCTTCACAATCCCTTTGACCTGTTGGTCATTCCAGCCGCATGCCATTCTGGTTGTGTCTGAAAGGCTCCATCAATTGGTGATCTCAAAACATCAAAATTGACGCCGAGCTGAGAGCTCTGTTCCCAGACAGAAAATAGGAGATGAGGAGGCCTTTTGGCCCTTCGAGCCTGCTCCGCCATTCATTATGAACATCGTTGATCATCCAACTCAATAGCCTAATGCTGCATTTCCCCAGATCCTTTGATCTCATTCAGCCCAGGTGCTCTATCTAACTGCTTCCTGAAAGCATACCTGGTGTGGCCTCAAGAAGGCCTTGTATAATTGCAGCAAGACATTCCTGCTCATGTACTCAAATCCTCTCGCTATGAAGGCCTTCTTTACCACCTGCGGCACCTGCACGCTTAACTTCAGTGACTGGTGTACGAGGGCACCCAGGTATTATTGAGCATTCTACTCTCCTAATTTATGGCCATGCAGATAATAAGCTGCTTTCCTATTTTTGCTACCAAAGCGGATAACCTTGCATTTTTTCAATTTATGCTGCACCTGTCATTCATTTACCCACTCAGTCAACGTGTCCAAATCACATTGAAGGATCTCTACATCTTCCTCACAGCTCACCCTCCCACCCAGCTTTGTGTCATCTGTAAATTTGGAGATATAATTCTATTCCTCATCTAAATCATTAATATATTGGTTATTAATAGGATTGGTAGAAGGATTAGGAGGTCCTGAGGAAAAACGTTTACTCCCAGAGGGGTCTGGGCATCTGGAATTCACTGCCCCAATTGGTGATTGAAGCTGAAAGGCATTGTACATGGAAAAGATCCCTGGATCTGCGCCTGGAGTGCTGGAATCTGCAAGGCGACCGACCAAGGAAAATGGATTAAAATGAGTGGTTAGTTTCTTTTTTCTCTTTTTGGACCACGCCAGGCTCGATGGGCTGAATGGTCTCTTTGTGCACCGTAACCTTTCGTTGGTTCTATGGTTTCCTCGAATGGGCGGTGAAGGCTTTCCTAGCCAGAGATCTCCACAATCCAGGAATGGAATACATTTTACTCTGAAACAAAGGGTAGATTCAGTGAAAACTCACTCTGGCCATAGTTAGAACATCTCGGTCGGTTTTGACTTGGTGCAGTGCGAGAATTAAAGCCTGAATAATTTCCGAGCGGACTGTTTCACTCTCTTGAATTCTGCTCTTGATGAATTTCAAACTTTCTATCGTCCCAATGGCAGGAATAGCCTCAAGGAGCCAGCGCCTAGAATGTGGAGACAAAGTCAGTTTCCAGTCATTCCCATTCCAGGCACCACATTAATATCACAATCCTGACATTCCTAACACTGCGGTAGCACCTTCACCATTTAGATTGCACCAGGTCAAGAAGAAACTCACTACCGCTCTTCCAGACTAACTAGGATGAGTAATCAAATGCTGAACTTGTTACACATCACATTCCCCAAGAATGAATACACCAAACACCAAGTCGGGTAATAGATTGGTCGACATCTTCATTGGCGGGAAATTGTGCGGGAGCTCATTAATCCATCACCAATGTAATGTGGAAGATCCAACATTGACTAACTCCACCTGAGGAGGCGGAATTGTCATTGAGCTGGCAAAACTTTCCCAAATCCCACACAAGCCCTCTCATCCTCTTATTGGGATTGTCTGGTTTGAGAGTTGCCTCATGGAACATTATTCCTCGTAGAGAAAAACATTCTGACCATCATGGATTATACAACTTGGGAGCAGACGCCCTCTGGTGTCACAGCCATTCATCAACCACACTGGGCTAAAGAGCAGGCTTTGAAAGCAGACCAAGGCAGGTCAGTTGCACGGTTCAATTCCCAAACGGTACCAGCCTCCCCAAACAGGCGCTGAAATGTGACGACTTGGGACTTTATGCAGTAACTTCATTGAAGCCTACTTGTGACGATAAGCGATTTTCATTTTCATTTCCTTGCCCAGCTTAACAAGCCATATCCAACTGCAGGACCAAGTAAATATTGTGATGATGGCGGATGGAAGAGAATCTCGAGGGGCCGGTTTAGCACAGGGCTAAATAGCTGGCTTTTCAAGCAGACCAAGGCAGGTCAGCAGCGCGGACTCAATTCCCGTACCAGCCTCCCCGAATAGACGTAGGAAAGTGGTGCTTAGGGGCTTTTCACAGTAACTTCATTTAGAGCCTACTTATGACAATAAGCGATTTTCATTTTTTCATTTCATTTCATTCAGTGACTGCTCACAGGCAGGGAACCATCAGGAGGAAAACTTCCCGACAGTAAACGGGAGCAAAGTAGGTCTATTTGGAGAAAACTTTCAACTTAAATGTATTCTTTATTCTCTTTTGTGAAGGTACCTTGGTTCAGATTGTGTCTTTGCCCAGCTCCAAATTTCAGAAAAGGCTCTGTGTGGAGCGACACGGAGCAGCTGCACAAGCTGCATGAGTCTAGCTGGAGCATCGGCATGGACATCCTGCGCATTGTGCTGAGCCATGTGATTCAAGGTATCTTTTATCTATGCAAGAGAAGGAAGAAATTCCATGAAATTGAGGAAAAGAATTGCCTTTGTGAATGCAACATCAACAATACTCCAGAACCCCAATGACATCCAGGACAAAGCCACTTTGACAACTCATTGAGCAGTTTGGACTTTCTCATCCCCTCCAGGGTCTCACAGTGGCAGCAGTGTAACCATCTACAAGATACATTGCAGCAACATATTGAGACTCCTTCAACAGCACCTTGCAAACCCGCAATCTCTACAACCCAGAACAATGATAGCAGGTACATGGCAACATCCCCTTGAAGCCAGGCAGCATCATGACTTGAAACCATTTCACCATTCCTTCAATTCTGCTGGCTCCTTCTCAAGAGCAGTTGGAGACTGGCAATAAATTCTGTCTTTACCGGAGCCACACATTCCATGAATGGTTTGAAAAAAAATGTTAAAATATATTCACCTGGGTGATCACATTTTGTTCCTTAAGCAGTCTGATTGGCTGCTGGAGAACATTTCTCTCACTGCGATATTGCAAACTTCGTCGACTTTGCATGTCTGGTATTTGTTCCATCTGCGCTGTTGTGATCTTCTCCAGGATAAGGCTTTGTCTGTAATGGAAAATGTTCATCAGAGGCAACCCAGGACCAATGTGACAATGAAAGAATGTCAAACAGCTAAGAAATAGAATGGAAGAAATAATGAGAATGATTCGAAAAAAAGATAATTATTGGCACAATATCCAAATCTTTACCTTGCCTCCAATCGAATAGTTCCATCAAGTTCATGGAACGGTGTAAACTGATGCACTTCACGAACTCTGGCTTCCTGAATAATTGCACCAACTGCGGTAGGTTTCAGGACGATGGTGGAAGCAGCTGATGCACGAATATTCCTGCCTCTCTAATGATAGGAAAACATCACCATGGTTACCAATCTGTGTAGTTCTATTGATAGTTACAGAAAGCAATATCCAGTGTCCAACAACCCAGCGCACCTTGGAAATGAATGCATGTTATTTTGGCTGGGGCAATGAATCTGAATCTACAATGATCTTAATGTTATTGTCAACTAACTTGGAATAATTAGAGATGGAATTGATGATGAGAAGTATACCTGCTGACAGGAAGGGCAGAGTTGAGTGTAGACTGTACCAGTTTGCTTCAGAACCCTCTCCTGGCAGTTGGTCAAGTCTTTGGCTTTTGTTATGATCAGCCGTTCCTTTCTCTTGTCCTCTTGAACTATATACCTTGCGTGGCAGATTCCTTCAATTCCAGCCTAAACAATTACATTTGAGTTACTGAGTGAGACACAGGGAGCAAAAGTAGATGAAGTAATAATTCTGTAAACACGAAAAGCAAAAGTACCTCTTGTAAATCATAGAAGTTTTGGGATTTCTTGATGGTGATTTGCAAAATGTTCAGGATTCCTCTGTGGATGTTCAAGACATCTTCAGGTACATTTTCAG
The DNA here is from genome assembly GCF_902713615.1 of Scyliorhinus canicula. Lineage (NCBI taxonomy): Eukaryota > Metazoa > Chordata > Chondrichthyes > Carcharhiniformes > Scyliorhinidae > Scyliorhinus > Scyliorhinus canicula. The sequence goes on along the minus strand of NC_052149.1, from coordinate 6,777,813 downwards.
AGGTAAAGATATTTCCCACTCGGCCATCTGTATACTCAAACTTCACGGGTCTGGTCAGGAGTGGACTCCATCTTTCCGTCAACTTGCGTAGTGAGGAAAACGGGTCTTGGGGCCAAATTCCATTAAGCTCTTGGAGTTGAGGATTTTCAAGCTGAGATTAAAATATAACAGGCAATGAAAGCAGTGTGCATGCCGTTACATTGCTCACACCCCAAGGTCTTGTTTAATGAGACAATTTGATTTTGCTTACTTTTTATTTTGAATCAGATGCCAATAATTGTCTCCAGCTCTGCAGATAAACCAGCATTCTCCAATCCTTCAAGCCTGAATCTTATGCATTTTGCCTGATCTCCTGCATTACTGCTTTGGCAGCACATGGAGGACAGATCCAGTCTGGCACCAAGCTAGGTTTAGCAATTGCCCAAAATCTCATGTCCTTGGGCCCCCTGTCAATGCATTGTCAATGTATTGACAACTTTCAACCTGAACAGTAATCCAGCCAAAATGTGGATATGACGATATCTGGTATATATCAATCCCAGCAGAGACCACAGCTTTTCAACACATAGGCACACAATAATTAGAGTGTCACAATGGGTCATTTGGCCAAATAGGGTCCGTGCTGCTGTTGATTCTCCACTCTAATATATTCTAACCTTCTATCATCTAACCTTCTTGGTATATACACTGTGCCTATCTCCCTCATGCAGTTCATTAGAGAACTGAGGTAGTGAATCCCTACATTCTTCATTTGGACCTATTTGTTCCTGCTTCAAATTATTTTTGAAAGAGACGAAGAATTTCCAGAGGAAGCTACTGTTCCCACTTTCACTTCCTGTGGGAGAGGAACATGCTTAGCTCCTGGGCATGGCTCGGACCTGGAAAGCGAGAATGCAAACACTTGTGACTGTGGTACATCTCCATATCTCCCCACTTCCACTTCTCATCCCTAACCTCAAGGGAACTATAATGTTACAGCTACAAACTTACTGTTGATAGTATTGAGTTCTGAACCGCTGTGTAAGAAGTTCAGGGCTAATCTGAAGATAGAAACTTATTCATCTGATTTTATGTAAAGCTCACTCTGATGGCTTACAAATCCAACACACCCCTGTGAGTGTGAATAATTGTTTGAACGAATATTGCAGAAAAGTCCATAAATGTGCTTACTTGTAGAAGGTACTGATTTGATCCTAGTGCCCTGATTCTCACTCTGCTGGTTATTCTGATACCAGCTCTGTTCAAGCCTTTCTCCGGCAGCCCAGTCAGAATCACACCATCGTACTTGTAAATATGCAACTGATTTTGAGAAAAGGTGGGATCTGTGCAAAGTGGAATAATAAAAGGGACATTAAATTGCAGAATACAAAATTAAAACTTGACGGTATTTGAACAAGAGGAAATGTACATACTGTATCTTTTGACATGGTCACTCCCTGGAAATGAAGAAGAAATAAAAGTGAGCACAAAATGTTCAAAGATTTGATTTTATAAATACGGGAAAATATTCAATGTCTCAACTTACCCGCACAGGCGAGAGCCAACAAGAAGATAAGAGCCTTCATGTTGAATCTGAATTCAGTTTGCATTGGAGTCCAAATATATAGCCGTAGCTCTGTGTCAGGTGACCACTTGGCTGAATAATCTACCTTTTACCAATATCAAAGTTCAAGATGTTGGCAAAACATTGCTTGGTCCAAATAATTTCCAAAAATTGCTTCATTTCTAATGCTATATGAACTACAAGCCTTTCATTGCCTTTGTAAATGTAACAAGCACAGACAGATTTTGTTAATTAATCATGAGATATACTTGTTGAAAGGAATCTTTAAATGTATTAAAATTTGCTTATGATGTGGTTTGACATGTTTGTAATCTCATTGCCCAGGGTTGTGATGACCTGTGAAGATCACGGTAAACTTGCCCTTGTTGGTGCAATGACTACGTGGCACATGTTTTGTTCAAGAAATGAGTTATTTGCTGACTTTATCAAAAGTTGACTTGGGTCACACTGAACAACATAATGCAAACAAGTAAAAGACAATCCATCTCAGTCAGTCATCGAAAGGAGGAATTAACTTCTGGAGGAAAATTTAAACAATTAATTCATGCAGAGTTTCACGTTTGGAAAATAACTATTCTCAATTTCATTTATATTGTTTAAGTTCACAATCCATTTGGTCAAGGTAAATGAGGAACATCTAGATAGCTACGCCATTTTGAGCAGTGAAAGGTTAGTTTCATGAAGAAAAAAACAATTTTCTAAAACAAGTTTTATCTGAATGTACTGTCGAGTATAGATTTTATGGAGCTGTTGCACATCTAAGTGGACAACTCATGCATTTTAATCGCACATTTCTTCTATTCTTCCTTGAGTTCAGGTGAAGGAGTTGAAACAAGATGTCTGGTCTTAGTTCTTGCCTGGACACAGGGTGATGAAGACAGGCTTTGAATTCTATTATTGGGATGATTGCCTTTCATGGCCTTTGTTGGAGAGGAGAGAGGGGAACATGTTATTTTAACAACGCCATTGTAAACTGTCACGTTACCCTCAACATCAGCCTCCGAATCATTGTATCCAGCAGATCTCCCAATGATTGAATACAAGGCAATCAAACTCCTGCCTCAGTCCTAGTAAAACCATACTTGGGGAAGTGTGAATAGTTAGTGTTGGAGGGAGTTTAGTGTAGATTTATCAGGAGTCGTTCTGCTAAGTAGAGAGTTTAAGGCCAGAGAGCAATACCTAAAAATCAGAGCCAGGTCTTTCATGAGGGCAAGAATGAAATTCTTCTCCACACAAACCATGGTAGCTTAGCCTTAATGTTGCATGATATTATTATCTTAAAAGAGGGAGAATTAATTTGAAGAAGTATTCTTCCTAATGCCCTAGCTAATATTGCTCCCCGAACGAACACCGATTAAGGAGATTATCGAGTCATTATAGCTTTGCTGTTTGTGAGGCTTTGTCCTGTACAATTTGGTTGTTCAGTTTCTTACATTAGAACAGCAATTATACTTCAATACATATGTCATTGGCTGCCAAGTGCTTTAGGGCACCCTCAGCCATGAAAGATGCTGAAGAAATGGAAGTTTCCTTCCCGGTGCTCTGCAAATAGACCTTTTGTATGTTTTTATATTTTACCTGTAGTAATATTAATGGAATAAAACATAGAAACATCGAAAATTTCCAACACAGAAAGCATTCATTCAGTGCATCTTGTCCGGGCTGCCCAAAATAGAGCCATCCAGCCTATTCCCATTTTCTAGATCCGACTCTGGAGCTCTGTAGCCTACTGCACTTCAGGTGCGCATTCAAGTATTTTTTCTGAAGTGGTAAGGGTTTCATAGAATCATAGAATTTACAGTGCAGAAGAAGGCCATTCGGCCCATCGAGTCTGCACCAGCCATTGGCAACAGCACCCCACTTAAGCTCATACCTCCAACCTATCCCTGTAACCATGTAACCCCACCTAACCTTTTTTTGACACTAAGGGCAATTTAGCGTGGCCAATCTACCCAACCTGCACATCTTTGGATTGCGGGAGGAAACTGGAGCACTTGAAGGAAACCCATGCAGACATGGGGAGAGTGTGCCGATGCCACACAAACAGTGACCCAAGCCGGGAATCGAACCTAGGACCCTGGAGCTATGAAGCAACAGTCTTAACCATTGTGCTACCGTGTCGCGGTTTCTATCTTTACCACATTTTCAGACACTGACTTCCAGATTCTCCAATTGCCCTCTTGCTGAAAAATGTCTCTTCATCTCCCCTCTAATCCGTCTTCCAATTACTTTAAACATATACCCCCGGATAACTGACCCTTGAAAATAGGTCCCACCTACCTACTCTCTCTAGGCCCTTTCGTAATTTTATACACTTCAATTCAAGTCTCATGAATGATAATTATAACATACAAATCTTTCTCCATAACACAGATCATATTTAGCTATGAGGAGAGGTTGAATAAACTCTGTTTGTTGTCACTGGAATGAAGAGAAGGTTGAGGGGCGACCTGGTAGAGGTCTACAAAATTATGAGGGGCATAGACAAGGTGGATAGTCAGAGGCTTTTTCCCAGGGTAGCGGGGTCACTTACTAGGGGGCATAGGTTTAAGGTGTGAGGGGCAAGGTTTAGAGGAGATGTACGAGGCAAGTATTTTACACAGGGGGTAGTGGGTGCCTGGAACTCGCTGTCGGAGGAGGTGGTGGAAACAGGGACGATAGTGACATTTAAGGGGCATCTTGACAAATACATGAATAGGATGGGAATAGAGGGATACGGACCCCGGAATTATAGAAGAGTTTAGTTTAGATGGGCAGCAGGGTCGGCACAGGCTTGGAGGGCCGAAGGGCCTGTTCCCGAGCTGTATTTTTCTTTGTTCTTTGTTCTAGATGGATCCCTGTGTAAAACTTCCAGATCACATTTAGTTCTCTGATTCTAAGTTTGTTGGTGGAATTAAATGGATCCGGTTGACTGATTGGAAATCTTCAACATATATATAGAAAAATAGGGGGAAAATCTAATCCCATTATTTATATGTATCCGTGGATAGCTGCTTCAATCTTTGCAAAATGTTTTGAAGATGGATTGGATTGTTCAGTGTCATGTGATAGTCCCTTTAAGAAATGGATGTTTAAGCAGTGTACCTTTAAGAAACAGGGCAGCTCATATTACTGAAGTGATGTCAGAGGGGGGAAGCTGAGCTTATTCTGTTTTTAGTTTCAGTTTGAGAAAGCAGCTGAAAAGTGCCTGGCTGGTTTGCTGAGTTGTTTTGAAAGGAGAAAGACAGTTTTGAGAAAAGAGCTTGGGTGTGTCTGTGTTTGCAGTAAGCTGGATCTGCTGTGATCTTTGTCAGGAAAGAATATCGCTAAATCATTTGGGTGATTTAAACTCATAATAGTAATGTCTTTAACCTGATGTGTTTCTGTTTAAAGGTGTTAAGTCTTTTGGAGGTTTGAAGGAACATTTTGAGGGATTATTTAGTGTTGTATTATTTTCGGGGTTATCTTTGAAGTAAGGGGTGTTAAGGGATCCAAGGTTTATTTTTAAAAGTTGAGTTGAATTCATTGAATAAACATTGTTTTGTGTTTAAAAACCCACGTGTCCATAATTGTAATACCACACCTGGGGAACAAGCTGTGTGCTTCAAAAGCAACAATACCTTAAAGGGAGAGGTTGGTTGTACTCCATGGTACATTTTGGGGTTCTGAAAATGCTGCTCCCATAACATCATCTTGGAAAGAGAAGGCTAAGATGAGATTTGATTGGCATGGCACCATGGCGCAGTGGTTAGCACTGCTGCCTCACAGTGCAGAGGACCGATCCCTGGTCACTATCCTTGTGGAGTTTGCACATTCATTCAACAGCGAAAGACAGAACCCTTAAGAGTATTGATAGGCAGAGGGATCTGGGTGTACCGGTACACAGGCCACTGAAAGTGGCAACGCAGGTGGAGAAGGTAGTCAAAAGGGCTACCTTTACTTGCCTACATCGGCCGAGGCATTGAGTATAAAAATTGGCCAGTCATGTTGCAGCTGTATAGAACCTTAGTTAGGCCACACTTGGAGTATAGTGTTCAATTCCCGTCGCCACACTACCAGAAGGATGTGGAGGCTTTAGAGAGGGTTCAGAAGAGATTTACGAGGATGTTGCCTGGTATGGAGGGCATTAGCTATGAGGAAAGGTTGGAGAAATTTGCTTTATTCTCATTTGAATTACGAATGTTGAGGGGCGACCTGATAGAAGTCTACAAGATTATGAGGGGCACGGACAGAGTGGATAGTCAGAGGCTTTTTCCCAAGGTGGAAGAGTCAATTACTAGGAGCCATAGGTTGATGGTGTGAGGGGCAAGGTTTAAAGGATATATCTTTTTACACAGAGGGTAGTGGGTGCCTGGAACTCGCTGTCGGAGGAGGTGGTGGAAGCAGGGACGATAGTGACATTTAAGGGGCATCTTGACAAATACATGAATAGGATGGGAATAGAGGGATATGGTCCCTGAAGGCTAGGGGTTTTAGTTCAGAGGGGCAGCATGGTCGGCACAGGCTTGGAGGGCCCAAGGACCTGTTCCTGTGTTGTACATTTCTTTGTTCTTTGTTCTATTCTCCCCGTGTCTGTGTGGGTCTCCCCTCAACCCTACAACTCAAAGATGTGCAGGGTAGATGCTAAATTGCCCCTTAATTGGAAACATTTTTGAAAATGATTTGATAGAAATGTTCAAAATCATGATGGGGCTGGACAGAGCAGACAAGGAGAAACAGTTCATGCTCGTAGAATGATCAAGAGTGAGAGGGCACAGATTTAAAGTGATTTTCAAAAGAAGCGAACTGGGATACATAGAAACATAAACAAATTCGGCCCTTCGAGCGTGCTCCGCCGTTCATTATGGTCATGGTTGATCATCAAGCTCAAAATCCTTATCCTGCCTCCCCCCCCCCCCCCCCCCGTATCCCTTGATCCCCAAGAGCTATATCTAATGTCTTCTTGAAATTACACAATGTTTTGGACTCAACTACTTTCTGTGATAGTGAATTCCACAGATTCACCACTCTCCGGGTGAAGACATTTCTCCTTACCTCAGTCCTAAAAGGTTTGCCCCTTAACCTCAAACTATGACCCCTAGTTAGGGGCTGGTTTAGCACACTGGGCTAAATCGCTGGCTTTTAAAGAAGACCAAGGCAGGCCAGCAGCACGGTTCAATTCCAGTACCAGCCTCCCCGAACAGGCGCCGGAATGTGGCGACTAGGGGCTTTTCACAGTAACTTCATTGAAGCTTACTCGTGACAATAAGCGATTTTCATTTTCATTTCATAGTTCTGGATTCCCCCACCACCGGGAACATTCTTTCTGAATCTACCCTGTTTAAACATGGTAGCATTTTATAAGTTTCTATGAGATCCCCTCTCATTCCTATAAACTCTGATGAATATAATCCTAACCGACTTCGCCTCTCCTCATATGACAGTCCCGCCATCCCAGGAATCAGTCTGGTAAACCTGCGCTGCCCTCCCCCCATAGCAAGAACCTCCTTCCTCAGATCAGGACACCAAAACTGCACACAATACTCCAGGTGTGGCCTGACCAGTGCCCTATACAATAAAGCATCCCTATTCCCGTACTGCAAGCCTCTGGCTATGAAGGCCAACATACCATTTGCCTTCTTTACTGCCTGCTGTACCTGAGTGCTTACTTTCAGCGACTGATGCACGAGGACACCAAGGTCTCACTGAGTATCTACCTCCCTCAATTAATGATAACAATGATAATAATTATCTTTATTGTCACAAGTAGGCTGACATTAACACTGCAAGAAAGTTACTTTGAAAATCCCCTAGTCGCCACATTCCGACACCTGGTCAGGTACACAGAGGGAGAATTCAGAATGTCCAATTCACCTTACGCAACGTCCTTTGGGACTTGTGCGAGGAAACTAAAGCACCCGGAGGAAGCTCACGCAGACACTGGGAGAACGTGCAGACTCTGCACAGACACTGACCCAAGCCGGAAATTGAACCTGGGACCCTGGCGCTGTGAAGCAACAGTGCTAACCATTGTGCTGCCCTGCTGCCCTACACCCATTCAAATAATAATCTGCCTTCTTATTTTTGCTACTCAAGTGTGATGTGAGGAAAACCCTTTTCACACAACGAGTGGTTGGGGTCTGAAATGCACGGCCTGGACGTGTGGTGGAAGTAGGTTCAATTGAGGCATTCAAGAAGGGTGTTAGATGATTACTTGAATCGAAACAAGGTGCAGGGGTAAGGGGAAAAGGAGGGGTATGGCTCTAAATGATTATGGTCGCTTGGCGAGCCAGTGTTGACACGATGGGCTAAATGTCCTTCTTCCGCACCGTAACAATTCTATGATTCTGTGAAAAAGCTTCCCTAAGGCGCTGGTTTAGCACAGGGCTAAATCGCTGGCTTTGAAAGCAGACCAAGGCAGGCCAGTAGCACAGTTCAATTCCCGTACCAGCCGTGGTGACTACGGGCTTTTCACAGTAACTTCATTGAAGCCCACTTGTGACAATAAGCGATTTTCATTTCTTTTTCACAGATGGACAAGGCACATTATAGAACTGGCTTGAATGAATAGGAAGGCAAGAAAGAGAAGAAACTGCTTTATGATCAATAAACTGATACAATTCAAATGAGTTGGCACACAAGATCCTTGCTCTGGCAAGGCCCCCTTTGTGTTTTACAGGTATATGATGTACCATCAATTGAATGCGAGACGAGTTGCTGAACAAAAGTATGGCTTTAATCAGCTAGATGTTAAGCCCTGCGGTCGATTACAGTAGAAGGACGACCGCCGGGAGTACTGGGTATTTATACCCCGCCCTGGAGGTGGGGTTAACTCAGCCTCTCGACCAATCGGGGAGCCGTCACATGATTGGTCTCAACCAACCGGTCGAGAGGCACATGACCGACCAGGGCCAATGGTAAGCCGGTGTTCTGCACCAATGGCCGGCAGCTATGCTAATCATACCACCACAGTATATTTGTTCAGTAACAAAAAAAAATCTTTGCGCCTCATGAAGACACCAGTGCAGCAACCGCAACAATTTGTCTTTTTATCACACTTTTGATGTAGTAAAATATGCAGTGAAACATTTAATAGAGACTACTGAAAGCAAATAGCCATGTAAAGAACCATTCAGAATGGCTGGGGACAGGTTTAAAGGAGAGTTTGTAAGTGGGATTGAGAAGCAGAGAGGCGGATAGGTTTTGGAAGGAATTCCAGAGCTTGGAACTGAAGGCATGGCTGCCATCGGGGAACAATCAATGTCAGTGATGTACCATCAATTGAACACGAGACGAGTTGCTGAACAAAAGTATGGCTTTAATATACTTGATGTTAAGCCCTGCGGTCAATTACAGTAGAAGGACGACCGCCGGGAGTACTGGGTATTTATACCCCGCCCTGGAGGCGGGGTTAACTCAGCCTCTTGACCAATCAGGGAGCCGTCACATGACTGGTCTCAACCAACCGGTCGAGAGGCACATGACCGACCAGGGCCAATGGTAAGCCGGTGTTATGCACCAATGGCAGGCAGCTATGCTAATCATACCACCACAGTCAGGGAATGTAATTAGAGGAACACAGAGATCTCACAAGGTTGTTGAGCTGGAGCGAGTTACAGAGGCAGGGAGCGGTAAGGATCTGAAACAAGAATATGGATTTAAAATTGCAGTGTCGCCGTCTCAGTACCAGTCAGTGAGCACAGGGGTGATGGGTGAACGGGACCTCTGTGAATTGGCACGCAGGCAGCGACATTTTGGATGTGTTTGGGGTTACAGTGCTTGCACTCACTGTGGGAGGCTGGCAGATGAGCTATGTCTCAAGGCAGCTAAGGCAAATAGGCCTTGACACCCGAGACGAGAGAATTGAAGGTAATGAAAATGCAAAAAAAAGAAATGAAATTCACAAGTAGGCTTCAAATGAAGTTACTATGAAAAGCCCCTAGTCGCCACATTCCGGCGCCTGTTCGGGGAGGCTGTTATGGGATTGCATGATCGTAACCCATATGAGTTTTAATCCTTCATGAACTGTACATTAAGTGCAGGTCTGCAGACTAGAAACGTGGTTCAGAAAATGTTTGGAAGACATAGGGCATCCGGAAAGGTATGGAGAGAAAATTCTGATCAGCTAGAAAGCAGAACGAGAATAAACTTGGAAAAAGTACCAATTGTTGATTCTGGGAGCTGACCCCGAGCTGTTACGATGTGATAAGGATTGACACTTTGGCAATGATAATTGTAGATTAGTGACTCTGGAACACAGGGAAAGTCAAGTGACATGGCGGTTGCAAGAGCTGGTCATCATGCCCGCACAATTGGAAAGGCCTCAATAGTTCAAGGTTGGATCGCAGAATGCAACATGGGCCAGCATGGGAGGGAGTCAAAAGTGCCTCCTGATAGGTTGTAACTCTGGGAGAACAGCAGAAGTAAATGAAGTAATTGATTTTAACTATGAAAGGAGAGCAAAGTGGTGGGGAACCACTCTGAGATATAATGTAGATAAGGCAGCATTCGTTCATGCTCTACTAAAACTCAGGTCCTTGGCTCATTGTCCACTAACATCACATCTTGAGCCACCTTCTTGCAGGTTTTTGTCAGCGGTGGTTCGCGTTTGTCTGTCGCTTTCGGGGGCCGGGCGAGGAGACATTTAGTATAGAATAGAATCTCTACAGTGCAGAAGGAGGCCATTCAGCCCATTGAGTCTGCACCAACTCTCTGAAAGGGCATCCCACCTAGGGTCAGGCCACCACCCTAACCCCGTAACCCCACCTAATCGTTTGGACAATAAGGGGTAATTTAGCACGGCCAATCCACCTAACCTGCGTATGTCTGGAGGAAACCAGGGCACCCGCACCAGACTCGGGGAGAACAAGCAAACTCCATACAGTGACTCGAGGCCGGAATTGAACACGGGTTCATGGTGCCTGGTGGTGCTAACCACTGTGCCACTCCTAAGTCCCTAAGTAGACCTCAGCCAGAATAACAATTGAACAAATTGCCATTATTCATACATTAGTCATTGCGATAACCGTCCCCACCAGAATCTGAAAATCATGGTGCCCATTTTCCTGGAAATGCTGCCATGGTAGTGATGCCTGTATATTGTACACGATCATTGTAGTCAGCACAGCACAGAAAGCCATTTAGCCTGCCGTGTCTCTGCTGGGTCTCCAAGGGAGAAACTCACCTTCTGCCACTCCCCTTTCTTCTCCCTACGCCCTTGCACATTCTTCCTTTTCAGACAGGCTACCTATACGTACAGTTGATGAGGCACCAGCTCAGATGACATGCGTCCAAGGACAACGAGAGAAGTGAGAGTTGCCGAAGCACTGGCCGTAATCTTCCAGTTATAATTCTCAGGGTAATACATTGTGCTTTCATTTCTAGCCTAATACCTCCTTTAAGAAGGACACTGGTTCTCTGAACTTTCAACAAAGGTTGTTCATAGGGAAGGAATTGTTCTGAAGTATATTAGGCCAGTTTTTGTTGCAGTGCGCCTATCACAGCGAGTCCTGTTAGGTATACAATTACACTTCTAGATGTTAAGAAATTTTGGCCACAATGTTCCTGGAAGTGTGAATTTATAACAGCCTGGGGAAGGCAACAGGGCATCTGGGAGTTTGGTGAACAACAGGATCAACATAGTATCTCTTTAATCCTGGAGAATAGAGTTGAGCTCTTTCCAGAATCTCGGGACGTTTAGAAGATAACAATCAATGTATCTACTATCTCTGCAGCCAGTTATTTTATGATCCAAGAATGTAGATCATCGTGGACATGGACGTTTCAGCCTTTAGATCTTACAGTTTCCCTTGTGCCTTTTCCTTAACATCTGTGACTGTTTTAAGTTGCTCTCTCCCTTTTACCTCGTGATTTTCAGCAACTCTTGGAATTATTTTTGTCTTCTACAGTGATAAAGACACAAAATACCCGTTCAACACTTCCACCATCTCCTTGTTTCCCGTTATTAATTCCCCAGTCTCATTCTCTAAGAGACCAATGCTAACTTTACTTATTCTTTTCCTTTTTGAATACTTGTAGAGACTGAAACTGAATTGGCCGAGCCACACAAACACAAGAAGAACAGACAGAGGCGGGCAATTTTGCAGCGAGCAAATCACCTCCTGACTCCCCAAAGCCTGACCACCATCTACAAGGTACAAGTCAGGAGTGTGATGGAATACTTTCCACTTGCCTGGGTAAGTGCGGCCTCAAAACTCGAGAACCTTGACACTATCCAGGACAAATCAGCCCGCTTATTTGGCAGCCCATCCACAACCTTAAACATTCATTCCCACCATCACCAACTCTCAGTGACTGCAGTGTGTACCACCTACAAGCTGCTGGGCTAGGCAACAGATTTCATGTAAAACACCACCACCTGCAAATTCCACTCCAAGCCACATACAATCCTGACAATCTAAACCACACAATCACTTTCACATCCGGGTCCTGCTTTCCTTTGCCTTTAATTTTACCAATTAAGGGGCAATTTAGCGTGGCCAATCTGCCTACCCTACACATCTATGGGTTGTGGGGGTGAGACCCACACAGACAGCGGGGGTAATGTGTAAACTCCACACGGACAGTGACCCGGAATCGAACCCGGGTCCTCGGCACCATGAGGGAGCAGTGCTAACCACTGTCCCACCATGCTGTCCTTGGTCCTGCCTTATAATAATAATCTTTATCGTCACAAGTAGGCTGACAGTAACACTGCGATGAAGTTACTGTGAAAATCCCCTAGTCGCCACATTCCGGCGCCTGTTCGGGTACACTGAGGGAGAATTCAGAATGTCCAAATTACCCAACAGCAGTCTTTCACGACTTGTGGGAGGAAACCGGAGCACCCGGAGGAAACACACGCAGACCCCGCACAGACAGCGACCCAAGCCGGGAATCGAACCTGGGACCCTGAAGCTGTGAAGCAAAAGTGCTAACCACTGTGCTACCGTGCCGCCCATTCACTGTACTCAGTACTCACCAATAGTCTGACCAATGCTCTAAATAACTGCAGCAAACCTCTCTACTTTTGTAATCAGTTCCTCTCTAAGTAAAAGCAACATTCCAGGAGCGTTGCTAATGACTTGCTGCACCTGTGAACTATCGTCTGCAGCTCAGCCTCCAGCTCAGTAACCGGGTGCTGAAGCTGTTCAGGCCCCAACCATTTACTGCACCATGTGTTGGTCTGGATCACAGTGGCATCCAAGAGTCCCCACATACTGCAGTCTTGACACATTAACCTACCCTGCCATCCTTCATATGCTTTATTATCTACTCAAATATTTTATTCAATTAGCTATTTTCCGCTTTAATATATTTTATTAATTTTACCATCAGCTCTTCCACTATATCAAACTTTGGGAATACATCAGAGATCTTAGAATCCCTACAGTGCAGAAGGAGGCGATTCAGCCCGTCGAGTTTGCACTGACCCTCCAAAAGAGCACCCTACCCAGGTCCACTCCCCGTCCACCTCTCCCTATCCCTTTAATCTAACCTGCATGTCGCTGGACACTAAGGGGTAACAGGTGTCTGCGTGGGTTTCCTCCGGGTGCTCCGGTTTCCTCCCACAAGTCCCGAACGGCGTACTGTTAGGTGAATTGGACATTCTGAATTTTCTCTCTGGACGCGATTCTCCGGAACCACAATGGGTGGGAGAATAGCGGGAGGTCCGTTCCCGCACCTCCCGCTATTCTCCCACTACCCCCCCCCCCCCAAATGGCGTGTCCGGTTTTGCGACATGGCACCCGCGATTCTCCGGCCCGGATGGGCCGAGCGGCCTGCCGTTCCCGACCTGTTCACGATGGCGGCAACCACACCTGGTCGCTGCCGTCGTGAACATGACGCGCCAGGTAAGTGTGGGGCCTAGGGGGGGCGGATCGGGGATCGAGCGCCACGACCGTGCTCAGGAGGGGACGGGCCTGCGATCAGTGCCCACCGATCGTCGGGCCGGCGTCTCAAGGGGACGCACTCATTCCCCTCCGCCGCCCCGCAAGATCAAGCCGCCACGTCTTGCGGGGCGGCCGAGGGGAAAAACGGCAACCGCGCATGCGCAGGTTTGAGCTGCCCAATCCGCGCATGTGCGGCTGACGTCCTTAGGTGCCGCCGCGGCGTCATTCTTGGCGCACCGGGCCTTGAAGCCAGGGGCAAGGCCCGGCGGCCGAGTTTCCCGGTACAGCCCGCCTATCCCCCCGGGGAGGGGAGAATAGGGACCTGGGAGAGACTTCCGACGCTGTCGTGAACCTCTCCGGGTTTCATGAGGGCGTCGGGCCTTGCGGAGAATTCCGCCCTCTGTGTTCCCGAACAGGCGCCGGAGTGTGGTGACTAGGTGCTTTTCACAGTAACTTCATTGCAGTGTTAATGTAAGCCGACTTGTGACACTATTATTATTATTATCATTAGATTATTACTAAGCATCGGCAATCTACCTAACCTAGACATCTTTGGACTGTGGGAGGAAACCGGACCACCTGGAGGAAGCCCACGCAGACACGGGGAGAACATACAAACTCCACACAGTCACCCAAGGTCAGAATCAAACCCGGGTCCCTGGAGCTGTGCGATTGCCGTGCTAACCACTGTAGCACTGTACTGCCCTCATAGAGTGAACCAGCTAGGAGCTGGTTTAGCACAGTGGGCCAAGACAGCTGGCTTGTAATGCAGAACAAGATAGCAGCGTGGGTTCAATTCCCATTCCAGCCTCCCCAAACAGTTGCCAGAATGTGGCGACTAGGGGCTTTTCGCAGTAACTTCATTGAAGCCTACTTGTGACAATAAGTGATTATTATATTATTATTATTAATTACTTACCAAATGCTTAACAAACGGATAGCTTCTTCCCTGTAGTAGAGTAAACACCAATTCCTCCAGAATGAAAAACTTAAAAAAAGCAAAGATGTACTTCCTTCCCCTAACTCCTTCACTCACTCTCCCAACCCCCAGTAATCCAGTTCAAAGTCACACTCCTGTGCTACGTTTCAGAGGCCTGCATCCTTGTGCTCAGAAAATAGACTTATTTCATCCCCAGGTACAGAAAATCCAGTTTCAGCTACGTTCCTTAATTAACCATCTTCAGCTACTCTCCAGTGGAGAGCTTTCCTTCTGAATGAAATTTAGAATTTAAACAGTACATTTTGATTAAATGTTAAACCGTTGAGAATTGATGGAGCCTGTCATAGCCTCAGATATAACCATCATGGCATGCCCTATGTTCCTGAAACGTGATGGCTGCAGAGGATGATTGGGACACAGATATTATTCATGAATGAGGTGTATTCTGATTCTGTGCATTCTTTACCCCTGTGGAACATGGCTTTAAAGGTGGGCATAGCTGGCCCCTCCATCTATGCAGCACGAGGATATTGGCCCATTTAACTCAGTGATATTAATGTAAAAGGTAGTTTGGTTTTCAAAACAGGATCAGGATAATTGGGTAAGGCAGGCTGGTCCATGGATGTCCGTGCACCTCAAAGTTGTCCTTGATACCAGCACTCACTCGCCAGTGTGTGTGTGACACACAGTTCTGCTCCCCATTCTATCCACACAGTAGATGTCGCGAGTTTAGACTTAAATCTGTAAAGGGAGTGGTTAGGTTAGTTCTGCACCCCAGGGAGGCAAAGGAGGTCATTGTTGTAGCCACCTGGGGTGGCCACTGCCCAACACAAAATGGAAGATTACAAGGAATGCAGGGAAAATGGACATGTTGCAAAAACAAGCAGCTTGCAAAAGCACTTGTGTATTCTGACTGCTGCAGAAACCAGACAGCACTGTGAAAGAAAACAAGTTAGCATACTAATGAGGCGATACCCGGTGATTCCCAGGTACAATGGAAACAAGTTAACTCAAATCGCTACATTGAATAGAAGGCCAGACTTCTCGGTGCCAAGAGAAGTCCAAAACAATAAGCCCCAAGAACCATCCAGTGATCGAGGGACTGCCCCGTTATTGGGGAAATTCAAATCAATCGATTGGGAAGAGACTCAATCGATTGCAAGTGTATAGAGGGTCCGCCCAGGTGGGCGCGAGACCCTGGGAGAGTTATAAGACAGAGACCCCGACCCCAGCTCTCTCTCTCAGCCAGCCTCCTCTTGACCAGCTCCTCTTAGCCAGTGCTCTCCTTGACCACCGTTGCAGCAGAAGACCCTGAGAAGTGAAGGCTTGGTCAGCAACCGCCACCAAGTAAGTGTCACACAACGCACGCTACGAGAGTAGACACTCCTGACCCCTTTAGTCCACACCGACTGGAAGCCTGCGGATCCAGGACAAAGCTAGAGGCCGTTGTTCCCTGATCCGGCAGTTCCCTTATCCAGATAAGTATTGGCCTGTTAGTGGTAGGATTAGCCTAGTCTTGTAGTTTTATATGCATAATTAGTAGATAACTGTATTATAATAAACGTGTCTTGTTTGAACTTACTAACTGGTGTATGGAGTTATTGGTCTGAACTTGAACTTAAAACTTGTGGCGGTATCTTAACGTTACCTGGCGACTCTAGAGCTAAGGAACGAAACAGAGCCAAATTGAGTGTAAAGCACACTCACCCAGAACGAGCAACATTGTGTAGATCAGGTTGTTCCTGGCATCCCTTGTACTTCTATCCATGGCTCTGGCATCTGTGAAACACTGATTTGGATTGATGACCTCTTTATGCCCTGACATATTCTCCTCATCTGATCTTCCTCGTGCTCTTCCCATGGCAACATCTGTCTTTGTTGCAGCATCAGATTGTGCAGTGTCGGGATGCCCACTTCTCAGTATGACACCTTTTGGCGAGCTTCCTCAAACTGACCAAGACAGCAGAAGGTGATTTCCAAAAGCCCAGTGTTGTTCTCTGTGATGCCTCTGGTGGGGGATTGAGACCGATTTTCGTGCTCCTCTGCCTTGCTCTCAAGATGTGTCACTGGGGTCATCAGCCCCGTACACAGGATCCAAAACACTGAGGATGGAACCTGGCATCAAAAAGCTCTGGGAGTTGCACAAGATGTATGTGCGTTGAAGCAGCTCCCTGGGAAACGAGCACGGACGTGCATCATTCTTTATCAGTGCAACTTCTTCTTCACACACCAGCTGCACGTTCTTGGAGTGAAACCACGGACAATTT
This sequence comes from Scyliorhinus canicula, assembly GCF_902713615.1. NCBI lineage: Eukaryota > Metazoa > Chordata > Chondrichthyes > Carcharhiniformes > Scyliorhinidae > Scyliorhinus > Scyliorhinus canicula. The sequence continues at coordinate 6,761,193 of NC_052149.1, read as the reverse complement.
GCAAAGGCGACTGGTTGTTCCAAGTAGCTTTCATGGTCATGAGTACGCTCGATGACATCTTGCACTCAAGGAAACTCAGTGATAACAGCGAACATGGCTGAGCTTGCTGCCTGACTGTCTTCATCAGGATCGAAGTGGCCAACATCATTGGCATGAGAAAGGCATCTGTGTGTGTGGCAACATCATCCTTCACACCCTTGAAACCACTGTTGACATACAAATTGGGCACTGCTGTAATTTTGAGAGCCACTGGTATGGGATTTCCACCTAATCCAGGTGACTGGATATTCTGATGAATGATTTAACAGATCTCGATGATCATTTCCAGAGACATTCTTTGACATTGGCACTCTGATGTTTAAAGATAGTTTCTTCTTCCCCTCTGAGGGCGTGGACATGGCACTGTCCATCGTTGCCAATGTCCTCCCTGGTTGTCTGTGTGCAGACCAGTATCCTGCCATGATGCTGCTTGTTGATGGCCTTGCTGTCATTGGACAACATGATCTCTCCTTCTCCTGACGTTTCAGGAATATCGGGTGAAGGAGACTCTGTGTGAAGAGGGCAAGAATGCTTATCCAAGTTTGTAATCCGTCTAACTAATTATTAGGAAGTCCCTTTAATCAGCCAATTGCAGGCGGATGAACTCCACCTGTGCAAAATGGCACTCCTCCTGCTTTGATCTGCAATCTTCACAACCAAGCAGCCAGCAGACAATGGTACACTTGGATCCTGATACATTCTGCCCCTCTCCCTGTCACCCTTATACTTGCCCCCAGTGACCTAGACCAGCCAAGATATCCCTTCCTCTCTTCATCTGCCCATAACTGTAAGACCATAAGAAAGACCGTAAGAAATAGGAACTGTCGACTGTGTGGCCCCTCGAACCTGCTCCGCCATTCAATTGGATCATCGCTGATCCAACATTCTCCATGACCACTTTCCTGCCTTTCCTGTAACCCTTAATCCCCTTACTGAAATAGAATCTATCTATCTCAGTCTGAAATATACACAAGGATTCTGGTCCCACAGCTCTCGATGACAAAGAGTTCCAAAGACTCACAACCCACTGACAAAAGAAATTCCTCCTCATCTCAAGTCTTCAATTGGCCCCTCTTTATTCTGAGTCTGTGCCCTCTGGTCCGAGACTCCCGCATGAGCAGAAACATCCTCTCAGTGTTTACAAGCCACCTTAAGAATTTTGTATATTTCAATGAGACCATGTCGCATTCTTGTAAATTCCAATGTGTCCCAACCTGTGGACCTTTGATGATAAGGCTTTCCCTTCATAATGGGGATAATCTGAGTGAATTTTCTCTGAACTGCCGCTAATGAAAAAATAATGGGGCGCAATTTAATCGAAGAAGTTCTAAGTGTCATATCGGGCGTGACTCCCTGGGTGTTCCCGATGGCCGAGCCAGCGAGACTGCAGCCCATATTTACCTGTACTTCGGGCCGGGTTACACCTGCCCCATCTGTTGATTCACCAGACTCGCTCCCAGCAGCTGCCCACTAACAAGGGGGAGCTGCTTTTACATGCTCCCTTCGAATTCACTCCCAGTCAGCACACAAGCATGGCACCATGCAGACCTGCTCCACGATACGGGGATGCCGACCTGGCCAAGCCTCTGAACACTGTTCAGGCGAGACGGGATACCCTGTTCTGCTGAGAGGGAATCGGAGGATCAGGAAGGCAGTGGCAGTGGCTGTCAGCTCGGGCAGAATGACCAGGACTGCCATCCAATGTAGGAAGAAGACCAACGACCTCCCAACCGATAACCCCCCCCCCCTCCCCCCGACATCAATACTGCCTTCCACCCCCCTGACCTTGGTCTCCCCCAACAGGTCTGCAGTTGGCATCTCATCACTCTTCCCCCTGCCCCACACCTCCCTCCCCACCCCCAGATGCACCAAGCGCACAGCTCACTATGCCCCACCCCTGACCCCGCACGAAAGGTTAGCCCATCATAGGCGAGGAAATGCCCGGACGGGCTGCGGAATTCCGGACCGGAATCCTCACCCCCTAAGAGGAACGGGCCCGGGAGATCGCGGGGTTGGCTGAGCAGAAAGCAGTCACCGGCAGCGAGGTTGGCCTGCGCCATTGAGGTGAGGATCCACTGTCCCTTCACCCAGATGACCTGTCTCAAGTGAGTTGTTCAAGTCAGACAGAATGATGCTTCCCTCTCACTGACCACCTATCCATTGTCTCACAGGATCACCCTCTGATGAGGCAGGGCCTTCCAGGGTTGCGCCCCCCCCCTCCCCCCTCCTACCACCCAAGCTCTGAGGAGAGCACCATCGAGGCATCACAGCTGTCATCTTCACCCCCACCCGCGTAGAGACACACACCTCAGTTGATGGCGCGAGTGGACAGGCTTCTGGGACACAATCTGGTGAGAACCGCGCAGATACCAATTCACATAAGGTGGAGGCAGCGACATCCAAGGATGGATCCCAGGACTCAGTTGAGCCCCAGTCAAATGCCGAGGCCCTGGGTAATGATCTCCCAGAGCTGTTGTTAGGACATAGCCATGAGATTTAGGAGGGGATGTCACTGACACTCCAGCGAGTGCACAGCTGATTGCAGGGGTCCCAGAGGCTATGAGGTACAGGAGATGGCACCAGTAATGCGTGGCACCAAGGCCAACAACGCCAGGGGCGCAATCATAGTGGGAAGCCTGCAGCAGAACATCAACGCCTTGAGTTGTCCATGGCATGGTTCAGTTAGTGACGACCATGGCTGAGGGCCTCAACATCATATCCCATTTGCTGAGGGACATGTCCCAGACACAGGTGGACATTGCCGAGACTCTCCGGGGCAGGCCCAGGCACAGGTGGATATCGCTGAGACGCTCCGGGGCAGGCCCAGACACAGGTGGACATTGCCGAGACTCTCCGGCACAGGCCCAGACACAGGTGGACATTGCTGAGACGCTCCGGCGCAGGCCCAGACACAGGTGCACATTGCTGAGACTCTCCGGGGCAGGCCCAGACACAGGTGGACATTGCTGAGACGCTCCGGGGCAGGCCCAGGCACAGGTGGATATCGCTGAGACTCTCCGGCGTAGGCCCAGACACAGGTGCATATTGCTGAGACGCTCCGGGGCAGGCCCAGACACAGGTGGTTATTGCCGAGACTCTCCGGCACAGGCCCAGACACAGGTGGATATTGCTGAGACGCTCCGGGGCAGGCCCAGACACAGGTGGATATTGCTGAGGCACTGAAGAGCAGGCCCAGACACAGGTGGATATCGCTGAGACGCTCCGAGGCAGGCCCAGACACAGGTGCACATTGCTGAGACTCTCCGGGGCAGGCCCAGACACAGGTGGATATTGCTGAGACGCTCCGGGGCAGGCCCAGACACAGGTGGATATTGCTGAGGCACTGAAGAGCAGGCCCAGACACAGGTGGATATTGCTGAGACGCTCCGGGGCAGGCCCAGACACAGGTGGACATTGCTGAGACGCTCCGGCGCAGGCCCAGGCACAGGTGGATATTGCTGAGACGCTCCGGCGCAGGTCCAGACACAGGTGGACATTGCTGAGACTCTCCGGGGCAGGCCCAGACACAGGTGGATATTGCTGAGACGCTCCGGCGCAGGTCCAGACACAGGTGCATATTGCTGAGATGCTCCGGGGCAGGCCCAGACACAGGTGGATGTCGCTGAGACGCTCCGAGGCAGGCCCAGACACAGGTGCACATTGCTGAGACTCTCCGGGGCAGGCCCAGACACAGGTGGATATTGCTGAGACGCTCCGGGGCAGGCCCAGACACAGGTGGATATTGCTGAGGCACTGAAGAGCAGGCCCAGACACAGGTGGATATTGCTGAGACGCTCCGGGGCAGGCCCAGACACAGGTGGACATTGCTGAGACGCTCCGGCGCAGGCCCAGGCACAGGTGGATATTGCTGAGACGCTCCGGCGCAGGTCCAGACACAGGTGGACATTGCTGAGACTCTCCGGGGCAGGCCCAGACACAGGTGGATATTGCTGAGACGCTCCGGGGCAGGCCCAGACACAGGTGGACATTGCCGAGACTCTCCGGGGCAGGCCCAGACACAGGTGGAGATTGCTGAGACGCTCCGGGGCAGGCCCAGACACAGGTGGATATTGCTGAGATGCTCCGGGGCAGGCCCAGACACAGGTGGATATTGCTGAGATGCTCCGGGGCAGGCTCAGACACAGGTGGACATTGCTGAGACGCTCCGGCGCAGGCTCAGACACAGGTGGACATTGCTGAGACGCTCCGGGGCAGGCCCAGACACAGGTGGATATTGCTGGGGCACTGAAGAGCAGGCCCAGACACAGGTAGATATTGCTGAGACGCTCCGGGGCAGGCCCAGACACAGGTGGACATTGCCGAGACTCTCCGGGGCAGGCCCAGACACAGGTGGAGATTGCTGAGACGCTCCGGGGCAGGCCCAGACACAGGTGGATATTGCTGAGATGCTCCGGGGCAGGCCCAGACACAGGTGGACATTGCTGTGACGCTCCGGGGCAGGCTCAGACACAGGTGGACATTGCTGAGACGCTCCGGCGCAGGCTCAGACACAGGTGGACATTGCTGAGACGCTCCGGGGCAGGCCCAGACACAGGTGGATATTGCTGGGGCACTGAAGAGCAGGCCCAGACACAGGTGGATATTGCTGAGACGCTCCGGCGCAGGCCCAGACACAGGTGGATATTGCCGAGACTCTCCGGGGCTGGCCCAGACACAGGTGGATATTGCTGAGACGCTCCGGCGCAGGCCCAGACACAGGTGGATATCGCTGAGACGCTCCGGTGCAGGCCCAGGCATAGGTGGACATTGCCGAGACGCTCCGGGGCAGGCCCAGACACAGGTGGTCATTGCTGAGAAGCTCCGGCGTAGGCCCAGACACAGGTGGAGATTGCTGAGACGCTCCGGGGCAGGCCCAGGCACAGGTGGACATTGCTGAGACGCTCCGGGGCGTGTTCTATTCACTGATGAGCATCACTGAGGGCGTCAACACCATGGTGCAGCCAACGGGAATGGCCAGGACCAGCAGAGCCAGATGACTCAGATGGAGCTCACTCCAGCTGCCCCTCCATCCCATGGAGATCCCAGGGCCCTACTGATGCCATCAGGGAGGAGGATGCGCTAGAGGCCGACCCGGTGTCTGCCACCAGGGAGAAGACGGTGGTCACCACCTCACCCGAATCTAAGACAGCATGGGTGCGAATGTCAGTGTCTGCATATCAGCGAGAGTGTGCATGCTTAAAGAGTATAAGCGAGAATGACTGCGCATGCGGCCGGTTAGAGTGCGTGTGCGTGAGAGAGAGCAGCACAGACCACCGGAAAAGGTCACGCCGACCGGACACAATGGAAGAAGGTGGGAGAAGACCCCACCTCTTCTCCAGCACTGGTAATTTGCCGGGGTCCAGGCTGTAGAAGCGAGAGGGGTCGTAGCAGACAAGTACACAGCCGCCAGGAGAAAGAGCAATACACTGCCAACAGTGCAAAATCGAGTCACCCCACCCCGGCAACCCCTGACGCCCCTGCAGTGGACCTGCATCAGTGGAAAGCCGCTTGGTAAGCCAACCACTGGGAAGTCTCACCGACTTGGAGAATAGTGGAGGAGGGAGAGAGAATGAAAACCACCTCCCCCTCTCTAGCACTGGCAGCGTCTTCCAGTGACTCCCAGGCGACAGAGACAGGAGGGGCTGCAACTGGCAAAAGGATCATCTGCAACAGCATGTTATCTATCATATCGCATCGGCCCCGACACTATTTACATAGAATTTATATAGAATTTACAGTGCAGAAGGAGGCCATTCGGCCCATCGAGTCTGCACCGGCTCCCGGAAAGAGCACCCCACCCAAGGTCAACACCTCCACCCTATCCCCATAACCCAGTAACCCCACAAAACACTAAGGGCAATTTTGGACACTAAGGGCAATTTATCATGGCCAATCCACCTAACCTGCACATCTTTGGGCTGTGGGAGGAAACCGGAGCATCCGGAGGAAACCCACGCACACAGGGGGAGGATGTGCAGACTCCGCACAGACAGTGACCCAAGCCGGGAATCGAACCTGGGACCCTGGAGCTGTGAAGTAATTGCGCTATCCACAATGCTACCGTGCTGCCCCATGCGTGCCAAAGAATGCCATATGGACCAAAGAATGTGCAAAATGAAAGCAAGGAGCACCAGCGACAAATACGGCTTCCATAACGGGAGTAGCAGGTGGCTACTGAATACACCGGTAGTCCAGGAAAGTATCCCGGTGCAATCTCCGAGCTGCGCAGTCGAGCCAGGCCGCCTCCCCTCCTCTCCTGCAGCATGGCTACCTGATCTTCCATCACCACCCTGTCCCAGGACTGGGCCACAGGGGCCATTAACAGGTGACGCATAAGACCAGACCAGAATACACAGTCAACACACAAAAACAGGCCTTTAAAAACATCCACAGATTGCTCGAGCAGCCCTCCTGCATCTTCAGCCCGATAGTAATGGGCCAAAGCCCTTCCCTCGCCGTACTCCAGGTAAAAGAGACCGAAGGACAACAAGCTTCTTTCTTCCTTTTCTTCATCCAGAACGCAGCAAGTAAGTCCAAAGGGCAGAGGCAGCAGGCAAACTGAAAAGACAGCAGCAAACAGCAAACAAACTCTCAGCAAAAGCAGCCTCCAAGCTTTTGCAAGTCACCAACAGGAGCAAGCAGCAAACACAACCTGCAGCTGGGAAATCCTCACATACCGAACAATGCCAAAAGGAATTACCCTTCAGCTGTGCAACGAGAGGCAGCTCACAGTCAGGGGGCATTAAAGTGACGTTCAGTGTATAACCAAGAACAGGGCTCTGACCTGGAAGTGTTTGGCAGGACAGAGAGGCAGCAGCTGTAGTTGACCCTGTTATGGGGATCCACGATACTGGACGATAGCTTGATGACTCAGCCCCTCACCTCCTCAAGCCCAGATGCAAACCCCCCCCCCCCCTCCCAGTTTATGAAGTCCAGCCCACTCAAGCGTGTGATTACAACGCACTTAATTGCTCTTTGATGTGGTTGATTTTTGCAAACATTGGTGTTTCAGCACTTAAAAGTCACTCATCCCCCATGAAGGGAGATGAATGAATCAAGGCTGCAGCTGGTTTATGGAAGCTGTGAAGCAAAGTACACCACAAGAAATGAATGAATGCTTTGCAGCTACAGGATCTGAGGGGTTTGAGCACAGGTCACAGGTGTTCTCCTTCAGGAATGGATACACGGTGCTTCCAGGAAAGGGCTAAAATTATTTATCTTCCCCTGTCTGGGCTGCTCTCTAGCTTCCAGACAGGGATCTCCTTTTTTGAGGGGGGTCTGTGGGGAGGAGGGGGAGGGTGATCCCTTTAGTCAGGGGCTCCCTCCTGGGGGTCCCTCTAGTTAGGGGGTTTTTGTGAGGTGTTCCTTTAGTTAAGAGGTCCTGGGGTGTCTCTCTATTAAGAGGGCCCTCTGGGGGGGGGGGGGGGGGGGGGGGTTTCCTTGTTTAGGGAGTCTCTTGGGGGGGGGGGTTCTCCTGTTGTAGGGGATCCCTGGGGGTGGGGGGATCTTGTAGAGAAGGGGTGGGCATGTTGAGCATTGTGGCAGGGGAGTGTGGCCCTCGGATGGACTTGGGGACAATTCCCATAAGGACATACCTCATTGGCCCACTGCAAGGTCCACCATGCCAGGCTCGACTAGAAGTATTGCAGAAATTCACCAAGGCTCTTAACACTGCCCCTTCTGAACCCACAATCTCTGCCAGCTAGATGGACAAGGGCAGCAGGCACATGGGAACACCTACACCTTCCTCTCCAAGTCACTCATCACCCTGACTTGGAAATAAATCGCAGTTTCTTCACTGTTGTTGGGTTAAAATCCTGGAACTCCCTCCCTAACAGCACAGTGGGTGGACCTACACGACATGGACTGCAGGGATTCAAGAAGGCAGCTCACCACCGCTTCTCAAGGGGCAATTAGGGGTGGGCAATAAATGTTGGCCCAGCCAGCGAAGCCCACAATCCTTAAAAGAATAAACCAAAATATAGATTGTGGATAGGGTTCTCCATCCCACGGGCCCTGTTTTCTGACCCAGTCCGCGCTCGTCGGCAGTGGCAACCTCCATTCTGGCAGCTGGCCAATGGGGTTTCCCAGTGTGGGCATCCCATGGCTTCAGGAAACCCGGGGGGGGGGGGTATGGGTGCGCTGCCAGCGAAGCAGAAGATCCCACCTACTGAGAAGCCGGCTGCGTGTGTTTGTGCTCCAGGCATCACTGCGCACACGTGCAATTTTAAGATCAATGCACACATGTGAGCGTTGGAGCCTGACCCACTGACAATTCTCGGGGCATATATGGTCAGGAAAAACAGATTTTAGGTTGCCATGTCGTTTTGCCCTCATTGCCTGGGCAACATGATCAGGTGCGAATTAGGTTTTTATTAACTTATCATCTAAGAGTGAGATAAAATGCAAAAACACAATTATTTTATTTGTGATTTGCTGCTGTGATATTAGTGAGTTTTACCAGATTTTCTTTCGATTGAGTTAGCTTTCTGAGCTGGTTCACCTGCAAATCTGTGCCAAAGTTCCAACAAAATAGATCGGCCTGTGCAAATCGTGGAGAGCATTGATGTTTACACAAGATATTTGCCTTGAAACCCCACGGCCATTTGGCATATTGCTGCTGCAATTGTGTGAGGGTTGGGGGATAGGCATGTTTGAGCTGAGGGCAGGGGCTCTCTGGATACCAGACTCCCCACATCGCAGACCTTCACAATGACCCAGCATACAGACAGGGCAGGTTTGACATCGGGGGTGGCCTAACTGAGCCAGCAGTTGGAGCATTCTGCTCTCTGGAGTTCAGTGGGTGAGGTGTTCAAGTCGCACTCCAGAACGTTGGGGGGGGGGGGGGGGGGGGGGGGTGGGGTGGGTTAACAACACCAGTGCAGACCTGAGGGAGCGCTGCATTGTCGATGCTGCCAGTGTTGTCACTGCACAGATAGTGACTCCCACTGGGAATCGAACCTGGGACCCTGGAGCTGTGCAGCAACTGTGCTAACTACTGTGCTATCGTGCCACCCCCCTGTATCTATCCTGCTGGCCCCCACACTCCTATCTATCCTGCTGGCCCCCACACTCCTATCTATCCTGCTGGCCACCCCCCTGTATCTATCCTGCTGGCCCCCACACTCCTATCTATCCTGCTGGCCCCCACGCTCCTATCTATCCTGCTGGCCCCCACACTCCAATCTATCCTGCTGGCCCCCACACTCCTATCTATCCTGCTGCCCCCCACACTCCTATCTATCCTGCTGGCCCCCACACTCCTATCTATCCTGCTGGCCCCCACACTCCTATCTATCCTGCTGGCCCCCACACTCCTATCTATCCTGCTGGCCCCCACACTCCTATCTATCCTGCTGCCCCCCACACTCCTATCTACCCTGCTGGCCCCCACACTCCTATCTATCCTGCTGGCCTCCACACTCCTATCTATCCTGCTGGCCCCCACACTCCTATCTATCCTGCTGTCCCCCACACTCCTATCTATCCTGCTGGCCTCCACACTCCTATCTATCCTGCTGGCCTCCACGCTCCTATCTATCCTGCTGGCCCCCACGCTCCTATCTATCTGCTGGCCCCCACACTCCTATCTATCCTGCTGGACACCACACTCCTATCTATCCTGCTGGACACCACACTCCTATCTATCCTGCTGGACACCACACTCCTATCTATCCTGCTGGCCCCCAAGCTCCTATCTATCCTGCTGGCCCCCACGCTCCTATCTATCCTGCTGGCCCCCACACTCCTATCTAACCTGCTGGCCCCCACACTCCTATCTAACCTGCTGGCCCCCACGCTCCTATCTATCCTGCTGCCCCCCACACTCCTATCTATCCTGCTGGCCCCCACACTCCTATCTAACCTGCTGGCCCCCACGCTCCTATCTATCCTGCTGGCCCCCACACTCCTATCTATCCTGCTGGCCCCCACACTCCTATCTATCCTGCTGGCCCCCACACTCCTGTCTATCCTGCTGGCCCCCACGCTCCTATCTGTCCTGCTGGCCACACTCCTACCTATCCTGCTGGCCTCCACACTCCTATCTATCCTGCTGCCCCCACACTCCTATCTATCCTGCTGGCCCCCACACTCCTATCTATCCTGCTGGCCCCAACGCTCCTATCTATCCTGCTGGCCCCCACAATCCTATCTATCCTGCTGGCCTCCACACTCCTATCTATCCTGCTGGCCCCCACACTCCTATCTCTCCTGCTGGCCCCCACACTCCTATCTATCCTGCTGGCCCCCACACTCCTGTCTATCCTGCTGGCCCCCACGCTCCTATCTGTCCTGCTGGCCACACTCCTACCTATCCTGCTGGCCTCCACACTCCTATCTATCCTGCTGCCCCCACACTCCTATCTATCCTGCTGGCCCCCACACTCCTATCTATCCTGCTGGCCCCCACACTCCTATCTATCCTGCTGGTCCCCACGCTCCTATCTATCCTGCTGGCCACCACACTCCTATCTATACTGCTGGCCCCCACGCTCCTATCTATCCTGCTGGCCCCCACACTCCTATCTATCCTGCTGGCCCCCACACTCCTATCTATCCTGCTGGCCCCCACACTCCTATCTAACCTGCTGGCCCCCACACTCCTATCTATCCTGCTGCCCCCCACACTCCTCTCTATCCTGCTGGCCCCCACACTCCTATCTATCCTGCTGGCCCCCACACTCCTATCTATCCTGCTGGCCCCCACACTCCTATCTATCCTGCTGGCCCCCACACTCCTATCTATCCTGCTGGCCCCCACGCTCCTATCTATCCTGCTGCCCCCCACCCTCCTATCTATCCTGCTGGCCCCCACACTCCAATCTATCCTGCTGGCCCACACACTCCTATCTATCCTGGTGGCCTCCACACCCCTATCTATCCTGCTGGCCCCCACACTCCTATCTATCCTGCTGGTCCCCACACTCCTATCTATCCTGCTGGCCCCCACGCTCCTATCTATCCTGCTGGCCCCCACACTCCTATCTATCCTGCTGGCCCCCACACTCCTATCTATCCTGCTGGCCCCCACGCTCCTATCTATCCTGCTGCCCCCCACACTCCTATCTATCCTGCTGGCCACACTCCTATCTGTCCTGCTGGCCCCCACGCTCCTATCTATCCTGCTGGCCCCCACACTCCTATCTATCCTGCTGGCCTCCACACTCCTATCTATCCTGCTGGCCCCCACGCTCCTATCTATCCTGCTGCCCCCCATGCTCCTATCTATCCTGCTGGCCCCCAGGCTCCTATCTATCCTGCTCCCCCCCACACTCCTATCTATCCTGCTGGCCCCCACGCTCCTATCTATCCTGCTGGCCCCCACCCTCCTATCTATCCTGCTGCCCCCCACACTCCTATCTATCCTGCTGCCCCCCACGCTCCTATCTATCCTGCTGCCCCCCACACTCCTATCTATCCTGCTGGCCCCCAGGCTCCTATCTATCCTGCTGGCCCCCACGCTCCTATCTATCCTGCTGGCCACGCTCCTATCTATCCTGCTGCCCCCCACACTCCTATCTATCCTGCTGCCCCCCACACTCCTATCTATCCTGCTGGCCCCCACACTCCTATCTATCCTGCTGGCCACGCTCCTATCTATGCTGCTGGCCCCACACTTCTATCTATCCTGCTGGCCTCCACGCTCCTATCTATCCTGCTGGCCCCCACACTCCTATCTATCCTGCTGGCCCCCATGCTCCTATCTATCCTGCTGCCCCCCACGCTCCTATCTATCCTGCTGGCCCCCACAATCCTATCTATCCTGCTGCCCCCCACACTCCTATCTATCCTGCTGGCCCCCACGCTCCTATCTATCCTGCTGCCCCCCACACTCCTATCTATCCTGCTGGCCCCCACGCTCCTATCTATCCTGCTGGCCCCCACACTCCTATCTATCCTGCTGCCCCCCCCCCCCCCCCCCCACACTCCTATCTATCCTGCTGGCCCCCACACTCCTATCTATCCTGCTGGCCCCCACACTCCTATCTATCCTGCTGTCCCCCACACTCCTATCTATCCTGCTGGCCTCCACACTCCTATCTATCCTGCTGGCCCCCAGGCTCCTATCTATCCTGCTGGCCCCCACGCTCCTATCTATCCTGCTGGCCCCCACACTCCTATCTATCCTGCTGTCCCCCACACTCCTATCTATGCTGATCCCATTTTCCAACACTTGCTCCAAAGCCTTGTGTTGACACGGCCTGAAAATTACAGCATGAGGAACGATTGAGATTTGCATTTGATATATTGTTACATGTACCGAGGTACACTGAAAAGTATTGTTCTGCGTTCAGTCCAGAAAGATTGTTCCATACATGAAAAACATAGGTCATACGATAAATATTCAATGTAAATACATGGACACAGACATCAGGTGAAGCATATGGAGTGTAGTATTACTCAATAGAGAAGATGTTTGGAGAGATCAGATCAGTCCACAAGCGGGTCATTCAGGAATCTGGTGACAGCGGGGAAGAAGCTGTTTTTGATTCTGTTGGTGCGTGTTCTCAGACTTTTGTACTTCCTATCCGATGAAAGAGGTTGGAAGAGTGAGTAAGCCGGGTGGGAGGGGTCTTTGATTATGCTGCCCGCTTTCGCCAGGCAGCGGGAGGTGTAGATGGAGTCAATGGATGGGAGGTAGGTTTGTGTGATGGACTGGGCTGTGTTAACGACTGGATACTTTCTATGGTGCATCCGTAAAAATTGTTAAGAGTCAATATTGACATGCAAAATTTCCTTAGTTTCCTGAGGAAGTGCAAGAGCTGTTGCGCTTTCTTGGTCGTGGCGTCTGTGAGGATCGTATAAGCTAGAGTTATTTTCCTTAGAACAGAGGAGGCTAAGGGGTCACCTAATTGATGTGTACAAAATTATGAGGGACCTAGCCAGGGTAGACAGGAAAGATATGTTTCCCCCCAGCTAAGGGTCAATTACCGGGGGCACAGTTTACAGTGGATTTATTGAAGGATTAGCGGGGGCACTAGGAAAAGCTTTATACTGGGAGGGTGGTGGGTACTGGAATTCACTGCCAAAGTTGGGGATTGAGGCTGAAATCCTCAACTCATATAAAAGGTTCCTGGGTCTGCATCTGAAGTGCTTAACCTGTAAAGCTACGGGCTAAGTGCTGGGAAATGGGATTAAAATGGGCAGCGAGTTTATTTTCTAGCTTATTTTCTGGCCAGCGCAGATACAATGGGCTGATTGGCCTCCATCTGTGCAGTGTGGTTCTGTGGTTCCGCCTTCTGTTGAAAACGATAATGGGCCAGATTTGTCTAGAGTGGGGAACCTTACAGAGTATGACATTAGTAAAACATGTTCTCATACCTTGCAACTGAAAAATATTTAACGGCAAAGAGGGCTGATGTGCTATGATGTTCCAAATAGATTGAAAGAGATGTTTTCAATGTAGTGGTATGTACAGGTTTCAGAACAAAGAACAAAGAAAATTACAGCACAGGAACAGGCCCTTCGGCCCTCCCAGCCTGCGCCGATCCAGATCCTTTAACTAAACCTGTTGCCTATTTTCCAAGGTCTACTTCCCTCTGTTCCCCGCTCATTCATATATCTGTCCAGATGCATCTTAAATGATGCTATCGTACCCGCCTCTACCACCTCCGCTGGCAAAGCATTCCAGGCACCCACCACCCTCTGCATAAAAAACTTTCCACGTACATCTCCCTTAAACTTTCCCCCTCTCACCTTGAAATCATGACCCCTTGTAATTGACACCCCCACTCTTGGAAAAAGCTTGTTGCTATCCACCCTGTCCATACCTCTCATAATTTTGTAGACCTCAATCAGGTCTCCCCTCAACCTCCGTCTTTCCAATTAAAACAATCCTAATCTACTCAACCTTTCTTCATAGCTAGCACCCTCCATACCAGGCAACATCCTGGTGAACCTCCTCTGCACCCCCTCTAAAGCATCCACATCCTTCTGGTAAAGTGGCGACCAGAACTGCACGCAGTATTCCAAATGTGGCCTAACCAAAGGCTGATACAACTGTAACATGACCTGCCGACTCTTGTACTCAATACCCCGTCCGATGAAGGCAAGCATGCTGTATGTCTTCTTGACCACTCCATCAACCTGCGTTGCCACCTTCAGGGTACAATGGACCTGAACTCCCAGATATCTCTGCACATCAATTTTCCCCAAGACCCTTCCATTGACCGTACAGTCTGCTCTTGAGTTAGATCTTCCAAAATGCATCACCTCGCATTTGCCTGGATTGAACTCCATCTGCCATTTCTCTGCCCAACTCTCCAATCTATCTATATTTTGTTGTATTCTCTGACAGTCCTCCTCGCTATCTGCAACTCCACCAATCTTAGTATCATCTACAAACTTGCTCATCTGACCACTTATACCTTCGTCCAGATCATTTATGTATATCACAAACAACAGTGGTCCGAGCACGGATCCCTGTGGAACACCACTAGTCACCTTTCTCCATTTTGAGACACTCCCTTCCACCACTACTCTCTGTCACCTGTTGCCCAGCCAGTTCTTTATCCATCTAGCTAGTACACCCTGAACTCCATACGACTTCACTTTTTCCATCAACCTGCCATGGGAAACTTTATCAAATGCTTTACTGAAGTCCATGTATATGACATCTACAGCCCTTCCCTCATCAATTAACTTTGTCACTTCCTCAAAGAATTCTATTACGTTTGTAAGACATGACCTTCCCTGAACAAAACCATGCTGCCTATCATTGATAAATCTATTTTCTTCCAAATATGAATAGATCCTATCCCTCAGTGTCTTCTCCAACGGTTTTCCTACCACTGACGTCAAGCTCACAGGTCTATGATTCCCTAGATTATCCATGCTACCCTTCTTAAACAAAGGGACAACATTAGCAATTCTCCAGTCCTCCGGGACCTCACCGGTGCTCAAAGATGCTGCAAAGATATCTGTTAAGGCCCCAGCTATTTCGTCCCTCGCTTCCCTTGAAACCTGGGATAGATCCCATCTGGTCCTGGGGACTTGTCCACCTTAATGCCTTTTTGAATACCCAAAACCTCCCCCTTCCTTATGCCGACATGACCTAGAGTATTTAAACATCCATCCCTAGCCTCAACATCCATCATGTCCCTCTCCTTGGTGAATACCGATGCAAAGTACTCATTAAGAAGCTCACTCACTTCCTCTGACTCCACGCATAAATTCCCTCTTTTGTCTTTGAGTGGGCCAATCCTTTCTCTAGTTACCCTCTTGCTCCTTATATACGAATTTGGGATTTTCCTTAACCCTGTTAGCCAAAGATATTTCATGACCCCTTTTAGCCCTCTTTATTGCGCGTTTGAGATTTGTCCTACTTTCCCGATATTCCTCTAAAGCTTCATTAGTTTTGAGTCGCCTCGATCTTATGTATGCTTCCTTTTTCATCTTAGCTAGTCTCACAATTCCACCCGTCATCCACGGTTCCCTAATCTTGCCGTTTCTATCTCTCATTTTCACAGGGACATGTCTGTCCTGCACTCTAATCAACCTTTCCTTAAAAGACTCCCACATTTCAAATGTGGATTTACCCTTAAACAGCTGTTCCCAATCCACATTCCCGAGCTCCTGTCGAATTTTGTTATAGTTGGCCTTTCCCCAATTTAGCACTCTTCCTTTTGGACCACTCTCGTCTTTGTCCATGAGTATTTTAAAACTTACGGAATTGTGATTGCTATTCCCAAAGTAATCGCCGACTGAAACATCAACCACCTGGCCGGGATCATTCCCCAATACCAGGTCCAGTATGGCCCCTTCCCGAGTTGGACTATTTACATACTGCTCTAAAAAACTCTCCTGGATGCTCCTTACAAATTCTGCTCCAGCTACGCCTCCAACACTACACGAATCCCATTCAACGTGGGGGAAGTTAAAATCTCCCATCACAACCACCCTATTGCTCCTACAATGTTCTGTAATCTGTGTACATATTTGTACCTGTACTTCACGCTCGCTTTTGGGAGGCCTATAGTAAAGTCCCAACAATGTTACTGCACCCTTCCTATTTCTTAGCTCTACCCATATTGCCTCGGTGCTCGAATCCTCCATCGTGCCCTCCTTAATCACAGCTGTGATATCATCTCTGACCAGTAATGCAACTCCTCCACCCCTTTTACCTCCCTCTCTATCCCTCCTGAAGCATCTATACCCTGGGATATTTAGTTGCCAGTCTTGCCCATCCCTCAACCAAGTCTCAGTAATACCAATAACATCATATTCCCAGGTACTAATCCAAGCCCTAAATTAATCTGCTTTATCTGCTACACTTTTCGCATTAAAACAAATGCACCTCAGACCACCTGTCCCTTTGCGATCATCAACTCTTCCCTGTCTACTCTTCCCCTTAGTCACATTGAGTTTATTATCCAGTACCTTACTGGCTTTAGTTGCTGCTTCTTTACTGACCTCTAACTTCCTAATCTGGTTCCCATCCCCCTGCCACATTAGTTTAAAACCTCCCCAACAGTGTTAGCAAAAGTACCCCCAAGGACATTGGTTCCAGTCCTGCCCAGGTGTAGACCATCCAATTTGTAATGGTCCCACCGCCCCCAGAACCGGTTCCAATGTCCCAAAAATCTGAACCCCCTCCCTCCTGCACCTTCTCTCAAACCACGTATTTATTCTGACTATTTTTAAATTTCTACTCTGACTGTTTCGTGGCACTGGTAGAAATCCTGAGATTACTACCTTTGAGGTCCTACTTTTTAACTTATCTCCTAACACCCTAAATTCTGATTGTAGGACCTCATCCCGTTTTTTACCTATATCGTTGGTGCCTATATGCACCACGACAACTGGCTGTTCACCCTCCCCCTTCAGTATGTCCTGCAGCCGATCTGAGACATCCCTGACCCGTGTACCTGGGAGGCAACATACCATTTGGGAGTCTCGTTTTCGACCACAGAAACGCCTGTCTATTCCCCTTACAATTAAATCCCCTATGACTATAGCCCTGCCAGTCTTTTTCCTGCCCTTCTGTGCAGCAGAGCCAGCCACGGTGCCATGAGCCTTGCTACTACTGTCTTCCCCTGGTGAGTTATCTCCCCCAACAGTATCCAAAACGGTATACCTGTTTTGGAGGGAGATGACCGCAGGGGACACCTACACTGCCTTCCTGCTCTTTCTCTGCCTTTTGGTCACCCATTCCCTGTCTCCCTCACCAATCCTAATCTGCGGTGTGACCAACTCACTGAACGTGCTATCCACGGCCTCCTCAGCATCGCGGATGCTCCAAAGTGAGTCCATCCGCAGCTCCAGAGCCGTCATGCGGTCTAACAGGAGCTGCAGCTGGACACACTTCCTGCACATGAAGGAGTCATGAAGGGGCATCGGCCGCGTTCCTGAACTCCCACATTGAGCACGAGGAGCATAACACGGGTCTGGGATCTCCTGCCATTTTTATCCTTTACCTTAACTGACTACAAATATAATATCAAATAATTAATAAGTGAAAGGAATAAAGATTTTACTTACCAATCACAATACTCACCAACACACAAAGAGTTAAATTTCTCCCAGCTACTGCTAATTGGAGCACTTTCCTTACCAGCCAATCAGGTCACTGCTTTGCTGTGATGTCACCCTTCAAGGTAAGTTTTTAAAGAGATAAACTTACCTTCCCGACAACCACAGTTGTTTTTTTTTGGTTAGAGGAGGGGGTAGGGAGGGAAACACTGAGGAAGTGTTTCGGGTTTAACTGTCACTTGACAACAGCCCCTTCACAAACCACTTTCAAATTACGCTGACCGCACTGCACGTATGGAAATCTCCCCGGAACAGCCAATCAGTAGCTCCGCTCTGCTGCCCTTTGCTGGTTTAGATCTCTGTTATGATTCAATGCATCGGCACAACCTGGCCTCTGATGGTTTCAAGTTATAAAAGGTAAAATTGCTGGGAAAATGTTAAATACATAGAATTAATACATAGAATTTACAGTGCAGAAGGAGGCCATTCGGCCCATCGAGTCTGCACCAGCCCTTGTAAAGAGCACCCCACTTAAGCCCCATACCTCCACCCTAACCCTGTAACCCCACCAAACCTTTTTGGATACTACGGGCAATTTATCATGGCCAATCCGCCTAACCTGCACATCTTTGGACTGTGGGAGGAAACCGGAACACCCGGAGGAAATCCACGCAGACACAGGGAGAACGTGCAGACTCCACACAGACAGTTACCCAAGCCGGGAATTGAACCTGCGACCCTGGCGCTGTGAAGCAACCGTGCTAACCACTGTGCTACCATGCTGCCCCACTTCTTCAGCAAGTTTAATGTTCTGATCGTCATGAGAAAACAGTTGGTTTATATTGATTTGCATGCTGCATTTTCCTACTCTCGATGCGCTGTAACCCCTTTCACAGTGGAAATTGTGCAGACAACATATTCATTGCGGTCTTTGTGCATTGTGGACTTGGAGTGTACATTGTGTACTCAGAGGGGTCTGTGTACTCACAGTGCACGTTGTGTCCTTGCCATGAACATTGTTCATGTACGGTGTTACCAGAGGTGCCATGATGCTGGGGTCTGAGATACTTATGGATTTGTAGCACTCGTCCAATTATGGGCGCGATTTTCCGTAGATATTTCCAAGTGTGGTAGCAAGCGGGAATTGCTGGGAGCTTCCTGGCTCTTCGCCCAGCAAAACCAGCAATGCAATTCAGCGCTAATTGGTCCACGTAACGAGGCCTCACAGTCTTCTCGCCGCAAATACCGCCTCACCAGCTGATTCGTCTGGACCGTGCTCCTCAGCACCCCCCGCCACCCCCTACCCCCTCCCCCACCCCCCCACTAATAAGGTCAAGCAGCAATTAAGCTGCACTTGCTCAGCCAACTGGCAATAATGGCGCTGAGGAGACCGGCCCCAGGATTCGGGGATGCTGACCTGTGGAGGCTCCTGGATGCGGTGGAGACCAGGAGGGATGTCCTGTTCCCCTGGAGGTCCCGGAGGGTAAGCCATAGGGCAGCCAGAGCTGCCTGGGATGAGGTGGATGCAGCAGGTCAGACATATATAGAAATCGAAAGAATAAACAAAATAATTCTGGTAGGTGGCTAAGAGCAATAAAAATAGACAAAACATATGATGCTTTTCGGGAAATTATTTTGGAGGAATTTAATGATTCACTTCCCGCAGCAGAGAGAACTCATGTGGAAGAGCAAAACTTTAAAACTGCTAGACTGGCAGCAGAAATGGCAGAATATTTTGAATTTTTTTCACTAAGTAAGGTTTGGTTTTCAACATCAATTTCAATATTTGCAGGAAAGAAACCTGGGAACTGAGAAATTCACAGGTGGTCAATGCAAATGTTTTTTTTAAAAATGAATCTTTTTAAAATCTCTAAGAAAAATTGGCTACATGCAGGAAATATATCCATCTGTTTAAATAGTCCCCTTTCCGGACCTAATGTGCACAATATTAACATTTAGCATGTTGTTTAGAAGCTAATGGTGCTGGTTACTATGTGTTTTAACTTTCTTCAGCAAGTTTAATGTGAAAATCCAGAAAGTTCTTAAAAATGCCAGTAAGGCTTCAAGTGAGAGGCAAAATGCCGATCATAAACTGATCAGCGAGTTGTGGATATTCATAACACATGACGTGTCTCCTGAGCGCCTGAACCCGCTGACTAATTAAACAATGCTGTCACAATGCAGCCTGCTGTAAATTCGCTATTAGGTTTCCAAAGACAATTTAGTCCTTTATTTCATATCATTCCAATTTACCACAAGGCCATTGACCACTGCTTTCCAAAGTTGATACTGGGATGACATTAGTGTTATGGTCACAGATTGACAAATGACATTGAGAAACACCCCCATTGTAAACTCGAGATGTCTCTTGGCAACAATAATTCAGAATTAATGAATAAAAATACTTAAGGTCAGTGGCGTTACGAAAATCAGGTCCAAAATGTATTGACATCTGTTTGTTCCAATGACTCTAGATAATGCATTCAGTTCTTTGGTCCTTGGTGCCTGTCAGGTTGGAGTTAGTGTTGAGCACAGGTCAGGTAGGCAGTGGACAGGGCGATCGTTGCCTCTCCCCCTATATCCCTTTATGTCCCTGGAAGGCTCAGTCGATATTAGTAATAATCATAGAACCATAGAATCATAGAATTTACAGTGCAGAAGGAGGCCATTCGGCCCATCGAGTCTGCACCGGCCCTCGGAAAGAGCACCCCACCCAGGCCCACACCTCCACCCCATCCCCGAAACCCAGTAACACCAACCCACTTTGTTTGGGACACGAAGGGCAATTTCTCATGGCCAATCCACCTAACCTGCACATCTTTCGACAGTGGGAGGAAACCGGAGCACCCGGAGGAAACCCATGGGGAGAACGTGCAGACTCCGCACAGACAGTGACCCCCAAGCCGGGAATCGAATCTGGGACGCTGGAGCTGTGAAGCAACTGTGCTAACCACTGTGCTACCGTGCTGCCCTAGCTCTGATTAAATTAGTGAGGGGAATTTCCAAGTGTATAACCAGAGACACAGTGGTAGCATCCCAGAAGCTTTGGGTCCAAGTCCCACTTCAGGACTCGATGGTGAAAGATGGTGTGTTAATAACATTCACAAGCAGGTTGATTATCAGTCTATAAATTCTTCCAATATGCCTGAGAGCAGGCGGGAGTGGGAATATTTCCTGGTCAGCTATATTGCAAAAACCAATGGCATTGCAAACAACTGCAGTTCTTTGCCAAGCGTAATCATGGACTAATCCAATTGACGTTCGTGGTCGCCAACACCTCTTAGGGTGTGGTACCTGAAGCCAAAGGATGATAGCCTGCAATGGCTTCTCTTCCCACACCCAAAACATTATCATTGGTGTCCTCCAAGGATCAATCCTTGGCTCCCTCCTATTTCCCATCTACAGCTGCCCCTTGGTGACCAGAATCCAAAGGTACAATGCTGGTTTTCACCTGTATGGGGACGACACCAGCATCAAGTACTGGATTGGAAGGAATTTCCTCCAATTAACTATTGAGAAGCCTTAGCATCCATACATGCTAATGCATGGCTGGTTTAGCACAGTGGGCTAAATAGCTGGCTTGCAATGCAGAACAAGGCCAGCAGCTCAGCTTCAATTCCCAAATCGGCCTCCCCGAACAGGCGCCGGAATGTGGCGACCAAGGGCTTTTCACAGTAACTTCATTGAAGCCTACTTGTGACATTAAGCGAGTATTACACATTGCAGAAGGAGGCCATTTGGCCCATCGAGTCTGCACCGACCCTCTGAAAGAGCACCCGACTTATTGTCAATCCCCTGTTCTATCCCCATACTCCCACTTCGTTGGACCCTAAGAGGAAATTTTGCACGGCCAATCCATCTAACCTGCATATTTTTGGACAGTGGAAGGAAACCGGAGGAAACCCACGCAGACACAGGGAAAATGTGCAAACTCCACACAGGCAGCGACCCTTGGTTGGAATCGAACCCAGGTCTCTGGCGCTGTGAGGTACCAGTGCTAACCACCGTGTCATAATCTGGCCATGATCTCTGTTTTACTGTTGCGTTGTTTCAGTATGATTTGGGAGGTATATGTTCCCATGTGTGTTCACGTTGCCGCATTCGCTGCTGCTATTTACAGGTACTGAGCAACAAGGAACCCATCTCCAGCACATGGTGGAATCTGTCAAATAGATTCACAGGAAGCTCCAGCACATGGTGTCAGTAAAGTGTGATTAGGGCAGAATGGTAGCACACGTGGCTAGCACTGTGGCTTCACAGCACCAGGGTCCCATTTTTGATTCCATGCTGGGTCACTGTGCGGAGTCTGCATGTTCTCCCCATGCCTGCGTGGGTTTCCTCCGGGTGCTCCGGTTTCCTCCCACAGTCCAAAGGCATGTAGGTTAGGTGGATTGGCCATGGTAAATTGCCCTTAGTGTCCAAAAAGGTTTAGGAGGGGATATTGGGTTATGAGGATAGGGTGGAAGTGAGGGCTTAAATGGGCCGGTGCAGACTTGATGGGCTGAATGGCCTCCTTCTGCACTGTATGTTCTATGTTCTATATTTCAAACTGCTTAGAATCCCAATCACAGTATTGTTTGTGGGAGCTTGCTGAGCAGCGATTGGCTGCTGTATTTCCAATATTGCATAAATACTTTATGCTGGAAAATACTTAAATTCTTTGTGATGTTCAGTGGTAGTGAAAGGAGTTATATAAACGCAAGTCTTTCTTTCCTTCACTCCGGATCACAACAACTCCAAGATAGCAAAATCCTTATATTCCTCATTCTAAGCACAGCGTAGACACTTTCTGCTTGCTGAATTTTAACATCTCTGTGAAATCTCCCCTTCTCTCAACACCTCTAGACTGTCCGCATGATGCCTGGAGTAATTCCGGTAAATCTCCTCAAGATTTTGATATCCCTCCTAAAGTGTAGTGTCTGGGGTTAGACACCAATTCCCCAGCTGAGGTGGATATGACCTACACTATTTCAAAGAAGAACAGAGGATCTTCCCCACATTCCTGGCCAATATGCATCCCCCAGCCAACATCACCAAACACAACCCTGTCACTATTAAGCCACGCTGGGATTCGGGCTGGACACGTTCAGTCACGATCTGCAGCTTCACGAGGGAAACACAAGCAAATACTTTCTCATGATGCTCAACAGGGAGATGGCGCAATTGTTGTTGCAATCACTGAAATCACCCTCGCTCTCGTACGTGGTCACAAGCTTTGCATCATACATATCATTGCCCATGACCTGCTCCCTCTGACAGCGGCAGGGACATGAAAATGAAAAATGAAATGAAAAATGAAAATCACTTATTGTCACGAGTAGGCTTCAATGAAGTTACTGTGAAAAGCCCCTAGTCGCCACATTCCGGCGCCTGTTCAGGGAGGCTGGTACGGGAATCGAACCGTGCTGCTGGCCTGCCTCGGTCTGCTTTAAAAGCCAGCGATTTAGCCCAGCGTGCTTAACCAGCCCCTTGAAATGTAACCGCTATCCCCGTAACCCAGCAACCCCACCTAACCTTTAAACACTACAGAGCAATTTAACATGACCAGTCCACAAGCACGTCTTTCGGGACTTGTGGGAGGAAACCGGAGCACCTGGAGGAAACCCACGCAGACACAGGGAGAACGTGCGGACTCCACACAGACAGTGACCCAAGCCTCATTATAATATTTAAAGTGACAATCAGCTTCCTTGGAGTGGGTTGATGATCTATCCCATCTTCTTTGATAAAAACGAGTGAGTTGGGTGGGGTTGGGATTCAGAAGTTGGGATTTCCCACCCAACGAACCCACCCTTTTGGGGGTTACCATCCCCACCCCCCACCCACCCCAGTTTTACGTGAGGCCTGATGAAGGAATGTGACTTATTTAGACTTGGGCTTAGTTCCAACAGTCCAATGCAGGTAGCAAGACCCATACCCAGGTCCACGGTCATCTCTTTCTCTGCAGCCCAGATGGTGCCTGTTGAGTTCAAGGAAGCAGCCACACAGGAAGCGTAAGGAATGAAAGATTTATTTACCGCAGAACAAAGACTCAATGTACACTGGTCCCAGAAAGGACTCCCCGAACCCAGCCCACATCTGGTCCGGGTTTTACATATCCTGATTGGCTCTCCCACTGATGAGCTGGGACCCTCGTACTCCACAAGACTCATGGGGAGCCTAATGAGCCTGGCCCGGCCCCGTGGATCTCATGTAGGTTACAACAGTGCCCCAGTCTTAAGGGTCCACCTTAAATGTATTTCACAAGATCTTCTTTGATTGACCCCACCTTAGAACATAGAACAGTACAGCACAGAACAGGCCCTTCGGCCCTCAATGTTGTGCCGAGCCATGATCACCCTACTCAAACCCACGTATCCACCCTATACCCGTAACCCAACAACCGCCCCCCTTAACCTTACTTTTATTAGGACACTACGGGCAATTTAGCATGGCCAATCCACCTAACCCGCACATCTTTGGACTGTGGGAGGAAACCGGAGCACCCGGAGGAAACCCACGCACACAGGGGGAGGATGTGCAGACTCCACACAGACAGTGACCCAGCCGGGAATCGAACCTGGGACCCTGGAGCTGTGAAGCATTTATGCTAACCACCATGCTACCCTGCTGCCCCTGTTCCACTTGGTGGTGTCTATTCTACTGACGCTCTGTTCGTCTAGGAGTTGAAAGTCTCAGTTGCCTTCTCCATCACAATGTATTGCAGGCACCTGTAGCCTGTCCACTAGCACTTCATTGGTGATGTTGTCTTTCCATGTGATGTCCAGGATCCTATATCGCCACTGCTGGTGAAAGAAGTTGAACTGATATCATTGTTATTCCCTTTCATGTCTCAACTGGAACAGATTGCAATTGGTGCTACTCTAGACCTGTAGAGCCTCAGACAGGAACTCACCCCGAGCTGCTCAGGATACACGTGGTTCACCTCACCGAACACGAGCGAATACGAGGATGGAAAATCTGTCAGATGGAAAAAGGAACTAAAACAACAACAAAATATGGAAACAATGCTAAGTAGGCGAGAAAAGGAGGGATTACTGAAGAATATATAACAACCTTGTTCTGCATATGTATTTATGTTTCTTTCCTCTAAAGTTAATTTTGCATTTGATATTGTATATTGTGATTATTTTTGTATGGATTCGTTTCTTCAGTATTTCGATAATGTATTTTTGTACTTGAAAAGTGACAGTATTAAGGGTATTGAGTGTAGTGTTAGGGGTTTAGGTGGTAAGCTAGGCCACATACAAAATTGGACAATCTAAATTAAACAGCTGCCAATGCTTGATCTGCCAGGTCTGATGGGATTTCGGACAGACCTAACAAACATAGAAGTGAACAAGGGAAAGTCGGAACTTGCCCTGGATGTTGGGGCTGGAGGTGATCGACTTTGGCCAAATAAGGTCAGTGTTTTGTGTATAGGTGAGAATCAGCCAGACTCTTGGCTACCTCAAGTCAAGTATCGATCAGATTCTCGGGCACCCCAATAACATATATGGAAAGGGCTAAGTGTACGCTCCATACATCTGATAATGGACCACTAGGGGGCTCATGCATTCTTCCACATCTGGAATCAGCAATCCCAATTGTGTGCTGCCACCCATTCCAATAACCTCATTGGCGGGATGCCAGAGAACTTCCCAGAAAGATGAGAAAGAGAGAAGGGAAGTGGTATGAGAAGAGACACCTGGAAGCCACTTCCAGTGAAGACTCCAGCTGAGTGAAGACACCACACTGAGTGAACACTCCACCCGAGTGAATACTCCACCCTGAGTGAAGACTCCACTCGAGTGAATAGTACACCCGAGTGAATACTCCACACTGAGTGAAGACTCCACTCGAATGGATACTCCACTCGAGTGAATACTCCACCCGAATGAATACTCCACCCTGAGTGAAGACTCCACCCCGAGTGAAGACACAACCCCAGTGTATACTCCATCCGAGTGAAGACTCCACCCAAGTGAAGATACCACCCCGAGTGAAGACTCTATCCAAGTGAAGACTCCACCTGAGTGAAGACTTCACACTGAGTGAAAACCCCACACTAAGTGAATACTCCACCCCAAGTGAAGACACCACCCTGAGTGAAGACTCCACTTGAGTGAGGACTCCACTTGAGTGAAGACTCCACCATGAGTGAAGACTCCATCTGAGTGAAGACGCCAACTGAGTGAAGACTGCACCTGAGTGAAGACTACACCCGAGTGAAGATTCCATCCGAGTGAAGACTCGACCCCGGGTGAAGACTCCACCCCAGTGAATACTCCAACCGTGTGAAGACTCCACCCAAGTGAAGACACCACCTAAGCGAAGACTCCACCGTGAGTGAAGACACCACCCGAGTGAAGACTCCACTCAAGTGAAGACTCCACACTGAATGAATACTCTATTTGAGTGAACACTACACCCGAGTGAAGACTCCAGCCCGAGTGAAGGCTCCACACTGAGTGAAGATTCCACCCTGAGTGAAGACTCCACCCAAATGAAGACTCCACCCTGGGTGATGACTCCATCTGAGTTAAGACTCCACCTGAATGAAGACACCACCCTGAGTGAATGACCACACTGAGTGAAGGCTCCATCCAAGTGAAGACTCCACACCGAGTGAAGACCGCCCGAGAAAAGACACAACCCGAGTGAACACTCCCCATAAGTGATTCCTCCACCCAGGTGAACACCCCGAGTGAAGACTCCACCCCAGTGAATACTCCGCCTGAGTGAAGACTCCACCCGAGTGAATACTACATCCGAGTGAATACTCCACTCAAGTGAATACTCCACCCGAGTGAATAATCCGCCTGTGCGAATACTCTACCTGAGTGAAGGCTCCACCCCAGTGAAGAGCCCACCCTGCGTGAAGACTCCATCCTGAGTGAAGACTCCACCCTGAGTGAAGACTCCACCCCGAGTGAAGACTCCATCCGAGTGAAGACTCCACCCTGAGTGAATGCACCACCCTGAGTGAAGACTCCACCCTGCGTGAAGACTCCACCCTGAGTGAAGACTCCATCCAAGTGAAGACTCCATTCAAGTGAAGACTCCACCCTCAGTTAAGACTCCGCCTGAGTGAAGACTCCGCCTGAGTGAAGACTCCGCCTGATTGAAGACTCCACCCGAGTGAAGACTCCCAGCGAGTGAAGATTCCATCCAAGTGAAGACTCCCCACTGAGTGAATCCTCCTTCCGAGTGAACAGTCCACCCAAGTGAATACTCCATCCGAGTGAAGACTCCACCCAAGTGAAGATACCATCCCGAGTGAAGACTCTATCCAAGTGAAGACTCCACCTGAGTGAAGACTCCACCATGAGTGAAGACTCCATCTGAGTGAAGACGCCAACTGAGTGAAGACTGCACCTGAGTGAAGACTACACCCGAGTGAAGACTCCATCCGAGTGAAGACGCCACCCCAGGTGAAGACTCCACCCCAGTGAATACTCCAACCGAGTGAAGACTCCACCCAAGTGAAGACACCACCTAAGCGAAGACTCCACCGTGAGTGAAGACACCACCCGAGTGAAGACTTCACTCGAATGAAGACTCCACACTGAATGAATACTCTATCTGAGTGAACACTACACCCGAGTGAAGACTCCAGCCCGAGTGAAGGCTCCTCACTGAGTGAAGACTCCACCTTGAGTGAAGACTCCACCCAAATGAAGACTCCACCATGGGTGATGACTCCATCTGAGTTAAGACTCCACCTGAATGAAGACGCCACCCTGAATGAATGACCACACTGAGTGAAGGCTCCATCCAAGTGAATACTCCACACCGAGTGAAGACCTGAGTGAATGCTCCACCTGAGTGAAGACTCCATCCGAGTGGAGGCTCCACCCGAGTGATGACTCCACCCTGGGTGAAGACTACACCCTGAGTGAATACTCCACCATGAGTGAAGAATCCACCCTAAGTGAAGACTCCATCTGAGTGAAGACTCCACCCGAGTGAAGATTCCACTCCAAGTGAAGACTCCACCCCAGTGAATACCCCATACGAATGAAGACACCCCCTGAGTGAAGACTCCACTCAAGTGAAGACTCTGCCTGAGTGAAGACTCCACCCGAGTGAAGACTCAGCCTTGAGTGAATCCTCCATCCAAGTGAATACTCCACCAGAGGGAATACTCTACCTGAGTGAAGCCTCCACCCCGAGGGAAGACTCCACACTGAGTGAAGACTCCACACTGAGTGAAGACTCCATCCGAGTCAACAGTCCACCCAAGTAAAGACTCCATCCGAGTGAATACTCCATCCGAGTGAAGACTCCATCCGAGTGGAGACTCCACCCGAGTGAAGACTCCACCCCAAGTGAAGACTCCATCTGAGTGAAGATTCCACCCAAGTGAAGACTCCATCCCGGGTGAAGACTCCATCTGAATGAAGACTCCACCCGAGTGAAGACTCCACCCCAAGTGAAGACTCCATCTGAGTGAAGATTCCACCCAAGTGAAGACTCCATCCCGGGTGAAGACTCCATCTGAATGAAGACTCCACCCGGAGTGATTGCACCACCCTCAGTGAAGACTCCATCTGAGTGAAGGCTCCATCCGAGTGAAGACTCCACCCGAGAGAAGATTCCATCCGAGTGAAAACTCCACCCGAGTGAAGATGCCACCCTGAGTGAAGACTCCACCCTGAGTGAAGGCTCCATCCGAGTGAAGACTCCACCCGAGAGAAGATTCCATCCGAGTGAAAACTCCACCCGAGTGAAGATGCCACCCCGAGTGAAGACTCCACCCCAGTGAATACTCCATATGAATGAAGACACCACCTAAGTGAAGACTCCATCCAAGTG
Source organism: Scyliorhinus canicula (assembly GCF_902713615.1). Taxonomy (NCBI): domain Eukaryota; kingdom Metazoa; phylum Chordata; class Chondrichthyes; order Carcharhiniformes; family Scyliorhinidae; genus Scyliorhinus; species Scyliorhinus canicula. The sequence continues at coordinate 6,732,885 of NC_052149.1, read as the reverse complement.
AATACTCAGCCTTGAGTGAATCCTCCATCCAAGTGAATACTCCACCCGAGTGAATACGCTACCCGAGTGAAGCCTCCACCCTGAGTGAAGAATCCTCCCCGAGTGAACACTCCACACTGAGTGAAGACTCCATCCGAGTGAACAGTCCACCTAAGTGAAGACTCCATCCGAGTGAAGACTCCATCCTGAGTGAATACTCCATCCGAGTGAATACTCCACCCGAGTGAATGCTGCACCTGAGTGAAGACTCCATACAAGTGGAGACTCCACCCTGAGTGAAGACTCCACCCCAAGTGAAGACTCTATCTGATTGAAAGCTCCATCTGAGTGAAGAGTCCACCCCGAATGATGACTCAGCCCGTGTGAAGACTCCACCCGAGTGAAGACTCCATCTGAGTGAAGACTCCACCACGAGTGAAGACTACACCCCAGTGAATACTGCATCCGAGTGAAGACACTGCCTGAGTGAAGACTCCACCCAATTGAAGACTCCACCTTGAGTGAAGACCCGACCCTGAGTGAAGGCTCCGCCTGAGTGAAGACTCCACCCCACGTGAAGACTCTTACTGAGTGAAGACTCCATCCGAGTGAATACTGCACCCGAGTGAAGACTCCACTTGAGTGAAGACACCACCATGAGCGAAGACTCCACCCCGAGTGAATATTCCGCCTGAGTGAAGACTCCATCTGAGTGAAGCTGCCACACTGAGTGAAGACTCCACCCGAGTGAAGACTACACCCGAGTGAAGACTCCACCCTGAGTGAATCCTCCATCTGACTGAATACTCCACCCGAGTGAATACTCCACCCGAGTGAAGAATCCACCCTGAGTGAAGACTCCACCCGACTGAAGACTCCACCCGAGTGAAGACCCCTCCCAAGTGAAGACTCCACCCTGAGTGAATACTCCACCCAAGTGAATAGTCCACCCGAATGAAGACTCCACCCCGAGTGAAGACTCCACCCAAGTGAAGACTCCACCCGAGTGAACACTCCACACCAAGTGAAGACTCCGGCCGAATGAACATAGACGTAGAACATACAGTGCAGAAGGAAGCCATTCGGCCCATCAAGTCTGCACCAACCCACTTAGACCTCCCTTCCATCCTATCCCCGTTACCCAGAAACCCCCCTAACAATTTTGGACACTAAGGGCAATGTAGCATGTCAAATCCACCTAACCTGCACATCTTTGTACTGTAGGAGGAAACCAGAGCACCTGGAGGAAACCCACACAGACACGGGGGAACGTGCAGATTCCGCACAGACAGTGACCCAGCGGGGAATCGAACTTGGGACCTTGGCGCTGCAAAGCTACAGTGCTAACCACTGTGCCACTGTGCTGTCCCATCCAAGTGGGAAGTCTCCACCCTGACTGAATACTCCACCTGATTGAAGACTCCACCTGAGTGAAGACTCCATCCCAGCAAAGAGAAGACATGGTGACAGAAGAGGACGTGCAAGACCCACCATCGCAAATAAGGCCCTGAGTTGAAGAAGCAAGGTCAGGGAATCAGCAGAGCTCAGTGAAGAACCATAACCACTGGAGCAGCCTGACCAGTTCACCTGCATGTGCAGTATCTGATTCTCAAGTAGACCATAGTATTTGTGAGCTAACTTAAGGGTTTAGGTGGCGGCAAGGCGGCGTAATGGTTAGCACGGATGCCTCGCGGCGCCGAGGTCCCAGGTTCGATCCCGGCTCTGGGTCACTGTCCGTGTGGAGTTTGCACATACTCCCCGTGTCTGCGTGGGTTTCGCCCCCACAACCCAAAGATGTGCAGGGTAGGTGGATTGGCCACGCTAAATTGCCCCTTAATTGGAAAGAAAAGAATTGGGTACTCTGAATTTATTTTTTAATAATTCAGGATTTGGAGTTTGTTGTGCTCGCACAACAAACTCCAAATCCTGAATTATTAAAAAATAAATTCAGAGTACCCAATTCTTTTCTTTCCAATTAAGGGGCAATTTAGCGTGGTCAATTGACCTACTCTGCACATCTTTGGGTTGTGGGGGCGAAACCCACGCAGACACGGGGAGAATGTGCAGAGTAATATTTGTAATGTTTGAATAATAAAAAGATTCAGTAATAAAATCGGGTTGAACTACGAATCCACTCCTGACCTTTGTTTGCCTCATGAGTGAGGGCACCTGGGTAACCGAGTTTTAAGATAACTGGATAAAGTGTCTCAAGAGTACGGACAACACTGGAACACATTGGGCGGGATTCACCGCAATCGCCCGACGCCAGCGGCAAGAATGGCGCGAACCACTCTGGCGTCGGGCCAACCAGAATTTGCGGAATTCTCCGCACTTCCGGGGGCTAGGCCGGCACCGGAGGGGTTGCCGGCCTAGCTTGAGTTAGCGCATGTGCAGTACCGCCAGCGTGGCTTAGCGCATGCGCAGACCGGCCGGCGTATTCTGGCACATGCGTAGGCCATAGTGAAGCCCTACAGGAGCCGGCAGAGAAAGAAGGAGTGCCCCCATGGCACAGGCCCGTCCACAGATTGGTGGGCCCCGATCGAGGGCCAGGCCACCGTAGCCCCCCCCCCCGGGGGCCGGACCCCTGGCGCCTCCCTGAGGACAGCCGGCTTACCAGCCAGGTCCCGCCATGTGGGACCATGTCCAATCCACGCCGGCGGGACTTCTCCGAGGCCCGGAGAATTGTCGGGAGAGCCGCTGCCCACAGCCCCCGGCTGGCGTGGCATGATCCTGCTGAAAACCAACACCGGAGAATACGGCAGCCGGTGTAGGAGCAGCGGGGTGGGATTCACACCGCCCCCGGGGGTTCTCCGACCCGGCGGGGGGGGTCAGAGAATCCTGCCCTGAGTGTGTAGCCATCAGTACACTTATGTGATGTCATTTATTATAGTCCTCATTGTAGTGTTTGTTCTTTTACGGAAATACAACTTATTAATTGTTCGCACAATGACTGGACCATTCCTCCCTGATTCACAGATCTTTTCTCACAGTATAGAAAATTGAAAATATACACACCTAAAACCGATGTTACACGTTAGCCTTCTGGGTTTTGGGATACCCACGCATTTAACATTCGCAAATTCTTAACACTGTTAAACTTTGAACCCAAAATTATTCTAAACAGCCTACTCTAATCATCAATACTTTTACTCTGATCTTTCAATCATTTCTTGTATTTTTACAATTTTCTTGGAATAATTATTGAATGGAAGACTTACCACAATACAGTCCCTGCTGGCAATGGGAATTGATTTGAAATTAAAAACCTTTGGCAATGAAGATGATGGTGATGCATAGACCGAGCTGGCCGGGTCCTAAAGGACAATAGCTGCTAGACTGGGACTGCAGCAGGTGGTGAGGGAACCAACAAGAGGGAAAAACATACTTGACCTCATCCTCACCAACCTGCCTGCTGCAGATGCATCTGTCCATGACAGTATCGGTAGGCGTGACCACCACACAATCCTTGTGGAGACAAAGTTGCGCCTTCACACTGAAGATACCCTCCATCCATGTTGTGTGGCATTAGCTGCAGGTGGACTCACTTTGGAGCACCCGCGATGCTGAGGAAGTCGTGGATAGCACATTTAGCGATAAACACCGCAGATAAAGGTTACTGAGGGAGCTTGGAAATAGGTGACCGACAGGTAGAGGAAGAGTAGGAAGGCAGTGCAGGTGTCCCCTGCGGTCATCTCCCTGCAAAACAGATATACCATCTTGGACTGTTGAGGGAGATGACTCACCAGGGGAAGACAGTAGTAGCCAGGTTCATAACACCGTGGCTGGCTCTGCTGCGCAGGAGGGCAGGAAAAAGACTGGCAGGGCTATAGTGATAGGGGATTCGATTGTAAGGGAAGGAGACAGGCTTTTCTGCAGACGCAAATGAGACTCCAGGAAGGTATGTTGCTTCCAGGGTGCAAGGGTCCTGGATGTCTCAGAGTGGCTGCAGGGCATTCTAAAGTGGGAGGGTGAACAGCCAGCTGTCATGGTGCATATAGGCACCAACGATATAGGTAAAAAATGGGATGAAGTCCTACATGCTGAATTTAGGGAATTAGGAGCTAAACTACAAATGTAGGACCTTAAAGGTAGTAATCTCTGGATTGCTACCAGTGCCACGTGCTAGTGAGAGTAGGAATGTCAGGATAGGTAGGATGAATGCGTGGCTTGAGAGATGGTGCAGGAGGGAAGGATTCAGATTTTTGTGACATTGGAACCAGTTCTGGGAGAGGTGGGACCGTTACAAATCGGATGGTCTACACCTGGGCAGGACTAGAACTGATGTCCTCAGGGGGGTGTTTGCTAGTACCGTTGGGGAGGGTTCAAACTAATGTGGCAGGGGGGATGGGAACCAATGCAGGAAGTAAGAGTTGATTCTGGGAGCCTGTTTACAGGCAAGGAGAGTCTTTCAAAAGAATGTCAACTAGGGGTCAGGGTGAGCACATTCCTCTTAGAGTGAAGTGTAAGGCTGGTGGTTGTAGGGAACCCTGGATAACTCGGGATATTGAGGCCATGGTCAAAAGGAAGAAGGAGGCATATGACAAGCATAGGCAGCTGGGATCAAGTGGATCCTTTGAAGAGTAGAGGGCTTGTCAGAGTAGAGTTAAGAGATAAATCAGGAGGGCAAAAAGGGGGCATGAGATTGTCTTGGCAGATCAGGCAAAGGAGAATCTAAAGAGCTTTTACAGATGCATAAAGGGCAAAAGTGACTGGGGAGAGGGGAGGGGCTCTTAAGGATAAACAAGGTCATTTATGTACAGATCCACAAGGGATGGGGGAGGTTCTAAATTAATATTTCTCATCAGTATTTACTGTTGATAAAGGCACGAATGTTCAGGAAATTGGGGAAATAATAAGTGATGTCTTGAGGAGTGTACATATTACAGAGAAGGAGGATCTGGAGGTATTAAAGCGCATCAAGATAGATAAATCCCCAGAACCTGAAATGTATCCCAGGACGTTGTGGGAGGCTGGGATGAAATTTCCAGCTCCTGACCTGAGATATTTGAATCCTCAACAGCCACAGGAGAGGTGCCTGAAGATTGGAGGATAGCAAATGTTGTGCCCTTGTTTAAGAAGGGCTGAAGAGATAAGACTGTGAACTACAGACCGGTGAGCCTTACTTCTGTAGTGGGTAAGTTGTTAGAAGGTATTCTGAAGGACAGGATCTACAGGCATTTAGACAGGCAAGGGCTAATCAGGGAAAGTCAGCATGGCTGTGTAAGGGGAATGTCAAGTCTCACGAATTTGATTGAGTTTTTTGAAGGGGTAACCAGGAGGGAGATTAGGGAAGTGTGTTCGACATTATTTACATGGACTTTAAAGCAAGACCTTTGACAAGATACCACATAATAATGTTGCAAAAGGTGAAATCTCATGGAATCCAGGGTGAGGTAGACAATTAGATACAAAATTGGCTTTGCAACCGAAGCCAAAGGGTAGTTGTGGAGGATTGTTTTTCAAACTGGAGGCCTGTGACCAGTGATGTGCCTCAGGGATCAGTGCTGGGTCCACTGTTATTTGTTATATACATATAAATGATTTGGATGAGAATGTAGGAGGTATGGTTAGTAAGTTTGCAGATTGATGGCATAGTTTATAGTGAAGATTGCAACAGGATCTTGGCCAATTGGGCCAATGGCAGCTGGAATTTAATTTGGATAAATGTGAGGTGATGCATAGAATAAATCAGGGCACGACCTACTCAGTTAATGGTAGGGAGTTGGGGAAAGTTACCGAACAAAGAGATCTAGGGGTACAGGTTCATAGCTCCTCGAAGGTAAGTTGCAGGTGGACAGGGGGGGTGAAGAAGACATCCAGCATGCGATGTTTTATTGGTCAGAATACTGTTTACAGGAGTTGGGACGCCTTGCTGAAGTTGTACAAGACATTGGTAACACCACACATGGAATACTGTGTTCAGTTCTGGTCACCCTATTATAGGAAGGATATTGTTAAACTAGAAAGAGTGCAGAAGAGATTTACGAAGATGCTACCAGGACTTGATAGTGTGAGTTATAAGGAGAGGCTGGATAGGCTGGGACTTTTTCCCCTGGAGTGTAGGAGGCGAAGGGGTGATCTTATAGAGGTCTATAAAATATTGAGGAGCATAGATCAGGTAGATCGTCTACATCTTTTCTCAAAGGTAGAGGAGTCTAGAACTATAGGGCATAGGTTTAAGGTGAGAGGGGAGAGATACAAAAGAGACCAGAGGGGAAATTTCTTCACACAGAGGGTGGTGAGCATCTGGAACGGGCTGCCAGAGGCAGTGGTAGAGGTGAGCACGATTTTGTCCTTTAAAAACAGTTAGATAGTTACACGGGCAAGTGGTACTAGCTTAGTGATAGAAACTGGGCAGCATGGACAATGTGGGCCGAAGGGCCTGTTTCCATGCTGTAAACATCTATGACGCTACCAACTACAAGGTGCACTGCAGTAACTTGCCAAGGTTCCTTAGACAGCATCTTCCAAACCCACGACCACTAACACTTAGAAGGACAAGAGCAGCAGATACCAGTTAACCCCACCAACTGGAGGTTGCCCTCCAAGTCACTCACCACCCTGACTTGGAAATATATGGCTGTTCCTTCACTGTCGCTGGGTCAAAATCCTGGAACACCTTCCCTAACACCTCAGCGACTGCAGCGGTTCAAAAAGGCAGCTCACCACCACCTTCTGAAGAGGAACTAGAGATGGGCAATAAATGCTGGGTACGGGAGCAATAGGTCAGAAGGTGAAAGCATTGAGGGAGAACTAGGGAATAGGATGGTATGGCTCTGAGGAAGAGCAGACAGGGAGATGTTGCTGAAAACAGCGGGTCTGGTGGCCTGAAGTGCATATGTTTTAATGCAAGAAGTATTACGGGTAAGGCAGATGAACTTAGAGCTTGGATTAGTATTTGGAATTATGATGTTGTTGCCATTACAGAGCCTGGTTGAGGGAAGGACATGATTGGCAGCTAAACATTCCAGGATTTTGATGTTTCAGGCGGGATAGAGGGGGATGTAAAAGGGGTGGAGGGGTGGCGCTACTGGTTAGGGAGAATATCACAGCTGTACTACGGGAGGACACCTCAGAGGGCAGCGAGGCTATGTGGATAGAGATCAGGAATAAGAAGGGTGCAGTCACAATGTTGGGGGTTTACTACAGGCCACCCAACAGCCAGCGGGAGATAGAGGAGCAGATAGATAGACAGATTTTGGAAACGAGTAAAAACAACAGGGTTGTTGTGATGGGAGACTTTAACTTCCCCAATATTGACTGGGACTCACTTAGTGCTGGGGGCCTGGACGGGGCAGAGTTTGTAAGGAGCATCCAGGAGGGCTTCTTAAAACAATATGTAGACAGTCCAACTAGGGAAGGGGCTGTACTGGACCTGGTATTGGGGAATGAGCCTGGCCAGGTGGTAGAAGTTTCAGTAGGGGAGTATTTCGGGAAGAGTGACCACAATTCAGTAAGTTTTAACGTGCTGGTGGACAAGGATAAGAGTGGTCCTAGGGTGAATGTGCTAAATTGGGGGAAGGCTAATTATAACAATATTAGGTGGGAACTGAAGAACCTAGATTGGGGGAGGATGTTTGAGGGTAAATCAACATCTGACATGTGGGAGGTTTTCAAATATCAGTTGAAAGGAATTCAGGACCGGCATGTTCCTGTGCGGATGAAGGATAAATACGGCAAATTTCAGCAACAAATATGGTTAAGGACAATTCCAAGGCTTTTTACACGTACATAAAAAGCAAGAGGGTAGCCAGAGAAAGGATTGGCCCACTGAAGGATAGGCAAGGGAATCTATGTGTGGAGCCACGGGAAATGGGCGAGGTACTAAATGAATACTTTGCGTCATTATTTACCAAAGAGAAGGAATTGGTGGATGTTGAGTCTGGAGAAGGGTGTGTAGATAGCCTGGGTCACATAGAGATCCAAAAAGACGAGGTGTTGGGTGTCTTGAAAAATATTAAGGTAGATAAGTCCCCAGGGCCTGATGGGATCTACCCTAGAATACTGAAGGAGGCAAGAGAGGAAATTGCTGAGGTCTTGACAAAAATCTTTGGAACCTCACTGTCTTCAGGTGATATCCCGGATGACTGGAGAATAGCCAATGTTGTTCCTTTGTTTTCCAGGTAGGGAATATACAGTGAATGGTAGAACCCTCGAGAGTATTGAAAGTCAGAGACACCTAGGTGTACAGGTCCACAGGTCACTGAAAGGGGCAACACAGGTGGAGAAGGTAGTCAAGAAGGCATACGGCATGCTTGCCTTCATTGGCCGGGGCATTGAGTATAAGAATTGGAAAGTCATGTTGCAGTTGTGTAGAACCTTAGTTAGGCCACACTTGGAGTATAGTGTTCAATTCTGGTCGCCACACTACCAGAAGGATGTGGAGGCTTTAGAGAGGGTTCAGAAAAGATTTACCAGGATGTTGCCTGGAATGGAGGGCATTAGCTATGAGGAGCGGTTGAATAAACTCGGTTTGTTCTCACTGGAACGACGGAGGTTGAGGGCCGACATGATAGACGTCTACAAAATTATGAGGGGCATAGACAGAGTGGATAGTCAGAGGCTTTTCCCCAGGGTAGAGGGGTCAATTACTCGGCGGCATAGGTTGAAGATGCGAGGGGCAAGGTTTAGAGGAGATGTACGAACCAAGTTTTTTACATAGAGGGTAGTAGGTGCCTGGAACTCGCTGCCAGAGGAGGTGGTGGAAGCAGGGACGATAGTGACATTTAAGGGGCATCTTGACAAATACATGAATAGGATGGGAATAGAGGGATACGGACCCCGGAAGCGTAGAAGATTTTAGTTTAGATGGGCAGCATGGTCGGCACAGGCTTGGAGGGCCGAAGGGCCTGTTCCTGTGCTGTACTTTTCTTTGTTCTGTGTTCTTTGTTTGTTTAATCAGTGATGCCCTAATCCCATAAATATAAAGGCAATGAATAATCTGTACTGAGCACATATATGGATTACATTAGTACAAATGACATACCACTGAAGCAAACAGACACAGGAAGGAAAGATACACTGGCATCAGAGGCATTCCAGAGAAGGTTCACCAGCTTGATCCCAGGTATGGAGGGATTTTCTTCTGAGGAGAATCATAGCATCATAGAATTTACAGTGCAGAAGGAGGCTGTTCGGCCCATTGAGTCTGCACCGGCCCTTGAAGAGAGAACCCCATTTCAGCCCACACTTCCAACCTATCCCCGTAACCCAGTAACCACACCTTTTTTTTTGGACACTAAGGGCAATTTATCATGGCCAATCCACCTAACCTGAACATCTTTGGATTGTGGGAGGAAACCGGAGCACCCGGAGGAAACCCACGCAGACACGGGGAGAACGTGCAGACTCCGCACAGACAGTGACCCAAGCTGGGAGTCGAACTTGAGATCCTGGAGCTGTGAAGCAACTGTGCTAACCACTGTGTTGAGTAGGTTGGGCCTGTACTCATTGGAGTTTATTTTTTCAAATAAATTTAGAGTACCCAATTCATTTTTTTCCAATTAAGGGGCAATTTAACGTGACCAATCCACCTGCCCAGCACATCTTTGGGTTGTGGGGGCGAAACCCACGCAAACACGTTGAGAATGTGCAAACTCCACACGGACAGTGACCCAGAGCCGGGATCGAACCTGGGACCTCGGCACCATGAGGCAACAGGCCTAACCCACTGCGCCACCGTGCTGCCCTCTCATTGGAGTTTAAAAGAATGAGAAGCGACCATATTGAGACATAGGATTATCAGGGGGTTTGACAGGGTAGATGCTGAGAGGTGGTTCCCTATGTGAGAGAGTCTAGGACCAGAGGGCATCATCTCAGAATAAGTTGTTGCCCATTTAAGACAGAGATGAGGAGCAATTTCACCTCTCAGAGGGTAATGAACCTGTGGAATTCTTCACCGCAGAGAGCTCTAGAGGGGTTGTGTCATTAAGTATGTTCAAGGCTGAGATAGACAGATTTTTAATCAGCCTGACTTGGTATTTGGCAGTTTCGACCTGTTTCTGGGGAAGGTAGCCCCAAATCTAGCATGCCCCTACCCACCCCAAGAATAAAACTCTCACCTTTTCAGGCACTTTTACGCAAGGCAGACTTGCTGCGATTTCTACAATTCCCACTAACCACCTCTAACATGTAAATCATGGTGAATAACTCTCTCTCCCTCCACAGACACTGTTTGATCTGCTGGGCACATTGACCAACCTGCAGCAATTTTCTGCTTTTTAAAAAATCACTGCCATAGATAACTTGGTCCTGTCCCATATAAAATATATTGACTAATAATAATCGCTTACTGTCACGAGTAGGCTTCAATGAAGTTACAGTGAAAAGCCCCAAGTTGCCACATTCCAGCCCCTGTTCGGGGAGGCTGGTACGGGAATTGAACAAGCGCTGCTGGTCTTGTTCTGCATTACAAGCCAGCTGTTTAGCCCGCTGTGCTAAACCAACCCCTCTGTTTTTGAATTTATGTTGTTTCATATCAGAAATGATCAAATAACAGGGCAGCACGGTGGCCTAGTGGTTAGCATTGCTGCCTACGACGCTGAGGTCCCAGGTTCGATCCCAGCTCTGGGTCACTGTCCGTGTGGAGTTTGCACATTCTCCCCGTGTCTGCGTGGGTTTCGCCCCCCCACAGCCCAAAAATGTGCAGAGTAGGTGGATTGGCCATGCTAAATTGCCCCTTAATTGGAAAAAATAATTGGGTAATCTAAATTTATTTTAAAAAAGAAATTATCAAATGAGAAACTCCTCAGACTGATGCAAGACTTTTCATCATCATCTCCTGGAGACCTTCCATTCATAAACCAATCTTTGTAGATTCACTTCCCATCAATCGGAGAGTGTTCCTTTTATCCCTCCTTATTCCCTCCTTTTTAACCAAACAAGCAATTACCAGGCCACATCAGAAGGTAACTTCCAATTCCAGGAGTTTTCCTTTTGCCGAATGATGTATTGCGTTGAACCTTGGTAAATGCCTACATATGACTAAAATTCATGGACCCTCTGCACCATTCTAAGACCCACTCAAAAAAATAAATAACCTTAGTCAGACATAACTCGCCCTGCTGAGGTTTTTTTTTTGGATGACTCATACTTGTTCAAGTGCTCAGTCAATAACGAAACCTGACTAAATAAAGCATGCGTCACATATTTGTTGTCCCAACAAAGACTACAGACAGGTCATTATAACCTGTGCATTTATACTTAATCTATTTCAGGTCAATGGGGTCTTAGATACCAAATCCAACTGTTCCCCCCCAAAAAAAAAATTGACTTTGGGATTCAGAAGAGGTCCAATTATTTAACAAAAGAACATCGTCATGTGGTACTGAATTAACTATTATATATCACTGGCCAGGGTTCAGCCTCTCTCATTTGATAGTCAATATGAGGGCTATCATATTCATGTTGATTGTATCCCTTGTCGGTGAGTTTGATGTTTGTGGCATAAGCAGCAAATGTATTTTATCCTTATTTTAATATTTGATGTTCAATACCAAACTATGCTCTTTTTCATTTATTCTTCTAGGCAGTCAAAAGTTAAAGTATGGTAAGTGTCACTTTCCTTAGTTAACAGGACATCACCTTGAACACCAGCTTCAGTTTATAGGCTTTGCTGCTAATATCTTACTGTTATTTCAACTCTCCTGTTAGAGCCCAGTTTTACCGAAGGCATGATGAATGTTTACACCTACGAAGGTATCATTCTAACTGGGCTGCCAGAGAGCGGCTTAAACAGAGCTGGTGTGAGAATTAACTGTGGAGTGAATATTGTTCCACTGGGGCAAAACACCTACCTCCTTAAGGTAAACTAATCTCGAAATATGTTTGTAACTGTCATATCATCTGAACAAACCTGTACGGGCATTTGACAAACGGAAGCCAGCAAGGGTTTATAATGTTCCAGCTGTTGAGGATGTGTGACTTTCTCCGTTCACTCCTCGACTGCTTGCAACAGGTTTCTAGATATTTAGTAGGCGGAATGTGCCAATTAAATGTATGTACTGAACTATTTTCGTGCCGATTGCAAATAACTCAGTCCAACAGGCATTCTTGAGTTGAAGTACAATTAGGGTTAGTTTGATTGTACAAACACACACACCACACCACACATGCAAAACATAGACGCGGAGAATCTCACTGTGTGATTAACCCGTGCCCATTGTTTGTCATTTTGACAGCATACAAACATTGTGCAGCTTCTGATAACCCCGATTGCAGAGTGCAGCCAAAGCAGACCAAGGCAGGCCAGCAGCACGGTTCAATTCCCGTACCAGCCGGGGCCGGAATGTGGCGACTAGGGGCTTTTCACAGTAACTTCATTGAAGCCTACTCGTGACAATAAGCGATTTTCATTTTTCATTTCATTCTCCGATTTTGAGACTATGTAGTGTCTAATTTTACGATGAAAAAGTCAGCGCCGCCCCCACAGCGATGCTCCGCCCAGTGGGGGGCAAGCCGCCGCGCCACGTAAAACCCCCGGTGTACCCGACAGAAACGGCCGGAGAATTGCCGGGTCCGTGGCCGCGCATTGCGCATAGCGACGACCTTCGGCGGTCGCGTCGTACAACATGGTGGCAGCCGCGTGTGGACCCGGTCTGCCAGATAGTGGCACCTGTAACCCCCCTCGCCACCTGCGGACCACCCCACACCAGTCCCCCTAGCTCCCGCCAAAGCCCCACCTACTGGCGGAATGCCCCCCCCCCCACCCCCCGGCTGTGGCAGTGCCGGACACGATCTGCAGCCGCCACGTGAGATTGAGGAAAACCCAGAGTAAAAGTGATCCACGCTGTCGGGAAGTCGGCCCATCGCGGGCGGAACATCGGGGGAGGGCCTTCAGGTGACATCCTGAGGCTGTCCCAAAGGCGTGCGGCGTACTCCCAGAGGACGCCGTTCAGGGGAGGGCTGAGCATCCAAAAAAACACAGCGCCACCCCCGATTCGGTCGCAAACAGGGATTCTCCACCCGATCACCGAATACGATTTTGGCATCAGGCAATGGAGACTCTCGCCCCCATGACTGCAGGCTTCCGAAAGATCATGAGAGACCAGCGATAGTGTAAAATATCTGGCTCCTCTTAAAGGAGATGTGTATCGCGGCTGTATTTGGTGGTGAAGGACACGGTTCATAATGTGGGAAAATATGTAATAATGGCACAACATGGGAGGTCCAGCCGGGATGTTGGTCAAACAGGTGCAGAAGAGTTAGGAAATCCCCAAATAAACTCTCATAGAGCCATAGATGTTTACTTACAGCATGAAAACAGGTCCTTTGGCCCAACTTGTCCATGCTGCCCAGGTTTTAACACTAAGCTAGTCCCAATTGCCCGCATTTGGCCCAGATCCCTCTAAACCCAGCGTTCCCAAATAACTGTCCAAATGCTTTTTAAAAGACAAAATTGTACCCGCCTCTACTTCTTCGTCTGGCAGCTCGTTCCAGATACTCATCACCCTCTAAGTGAAAAAATTGCCCCTCTGGACCCTTTTGTATCTCTCCCCTCTCACCTTAAACCTATGCCCTCTAGTTTTAGGCTCCACTACCTTTGGGAAAAGATGTTGACTATCTACCTTATCTATGCCCCTCATTATTTTATAGACCTCTCTATGATCAGCCCTAAGACTCCTATGCTCCAGGGAAAAAGTCCCAGCCTATCCAGCCTCTCCTTATAACTGAAACCATCAAGTGCAGGTAGCAAAAGGCATTAAGAGCAGATAACCATGGCCCGCAACGCCAGATGTGTAGCCCTGTAGGTCTGGATACAGTGCCACAAAAAGAATTCAGTGATCTCACTAAATGCTGAATGTCAGTGAATATATCTTCAAATGTCATTTCTCACCCAGTGAGCCATTAGTCACACACACAGCTCAATGTACTGTTCACCCATAGCTCACTGACCAACAATGTCTGTCCACTACAACTCATAACTCACACCGTTATGGTATCCCACACCTTCATGTGCATAGCATTGCAGCAAAGCTTAAACTCACATCTCACAGCCAGCGCACACTCAACCCTGACAATCACATCAACCCGGCTGCATGATGCTCACTGACATACTTCCCTCTCTCTTGCAGGACAAAGTGGCAATTATCCAGAGGCAGCGAGTGCTAAGTGGCAGGGGGAAGGCAGAGCTTCATACCCTTACCCCATGGAGGAGATGGCACTGCGGTACCGTCACTGGGGTCCCGTCACTGGGGTCCCGTCACTGGGGTCCCGTCACTGGGGTCCCGTCACTGGGGTCCCGTCACTGGGTACCGTCACTGGGGTACCGTCACTGGGGTCCCGTCACTGGGGTCCCGTCACTGGGGTCCCATCACTGGGGTCCCGTCACTGGGGTCCCATCACTGGGGTCCCGTCCCTGGGGTATCGTCATTGGGGTCCCATCACTGGGGTCCCGTCACTGGGGTACCGTCACTGGGGTACCGTCACTGGGGTCCCGTCACTAGGGTCCCGTCACTGGGGTCCCATCACTGGGGTCCCGTCACTGGGGTCCCATCACTGGGGTCCCGTCCCTGGGGTATCGTCATTGGGGTCCCGTCACTGGGGTCCCGTCACTGGGGTACCGTCACTGGGGTCCCGTCACTGGGGTATCGTCATTGGGGTCCCGTCACTGGGGTCCCGTCACTGGGGTCCCGTCACTGGGGTCCCATCACTGGGGTCCCGTCACTGTGGAACCATCACTGGGGTCCCGTCACTGGGGTCCCGTCACTGGGTACCGTCACTGGGGTCCCGTCACTGGGGTCCCGTCACTGGGGTCCCGTTACTGGGGTCCCATCACTGGGGTGCCGTTACTGGGGTCCTGTCACTGGGGTCCCGTCACTGGGGTCCCGTCACTGGGGTCCCGTCGCTGGGGTCCCGTCACTGGGGTCCCGTCACTGGGGTCCCGTCACTGGGGTCCCGTCACTGGGGTCCCGTCACTAGGGTACCATCACTGGGGTCCCGTCACTGGGGTCCCGTCACTGGGGTCCCGTCACTGGGGTCCCATCATTGGGGTCCCGTCACTGGGGTCCCGTCACTGGGGTCCCGTCACTGGGGTGCCGTCACTGGGGTCCCGTCACTGGGGTCCCGTTACTGGGGTCCCATCACTGGGGTGCCGTTACTGGGGTCCTGTCACTGGGGTCCCGTCACTGGGGTCCCATCACTGGGGTCCCGTCGCTGGGGTCCCGTCACTGGGGTCCCGTCACTGGGGTCCCGTCACTGGGGTCCCGTCACTGGGGTCCCGTCACTAGGGTACCATCACTGGGGTCCCGTCACTGGGGTCCCGTCACTGGGGTCCCGTCACTGGGGTCCCATCATTGGGGTCCCGTCACTGGGGTCCCGTCACTGGGGTCCCGTCACTGGGGTGCCGTCACTGGGGTCCCGTCACTGGGGTCCCATCACTGGGGTCCCGTCACTGGGGTCCCGTCACTGGGGTGGCTGTTGTTTCAGGCCATAACCAGATGGGCAGTAATTCAAGAAGACGCTGGCATCCTCATACCGATTCCTTCTTCGAGGAGATGCCTCCTCTCCCTTCTGCCCCCCACCAGCTTGTGCAGGATAATGATTGTGCTGAGCTGTCTGTTTGGCATCAGCCTCTCACACTCTCCATTAAATCCCAGTGGCAGTGGACATTAATTGCCCCCTTAAAGAACTCAAATTATCCAGTGGGGGTGGGTTGCCCGATGCCACTCCCTCTGATCTGGTATAACTGCAGTGAGAGCAGAGGCACTAGGGGCTGGTTTAGCTCACTGGGCTAAATCGCTGGCTTTTGAAGCAGATCGAGCAGCACGGTTCAATTCCCGTACCAGCCTACCCGAACAGGTGCCGGAATGTGGTGACTAGGGGCTTTTCACAGTAACTTCATTTGAAGCCGACTTGTGACGATCAGCGGTTTTCATTCATTTTCATTTCAGGTGGGCAGATAAACAGTGGGCAGGCCATCCATTGGTTTTAATGTGCAACCCCCTCCCCTACCCACCTTCAGACCTGCTAGCATGGGAGCGGCAATCTAGCCCACTGAGAATGTAGAAACAGCATCGTTCAATCCAGCAGCCATGAGCTCAGATGCAGGGCGGTTGGAGAGTGGGGTGGTGGTGATGGTACAGCACCAGCATCAGCTCCCCGAGGTCACTGCAGAGCACTCATATGGATCACTTCAAAGGAGCAGGTTGCAGAAGAAGGTGCAAACAGAAACAGAAAATGCTGGAAAAACTCGACAGTTCTGGCAGTGTCTGTGGAGAGATAGACACAGTTAATGTTTCGAGTCCACACAACTCTCCTCTAAACAGTAACCTTGATTCTCCAGAGGACAGCATCCACAGTATTTTGCTTTTATTATGGATGAAGGCCAATGGGTAAAAATAATTCAATGCTTGATGTATTGGGAAGCCTGTCATAAAAACTGTAGTCACTGTCAAAAAGCTTGGAGAAGTCCAACGCCAACTCTGCACTGGGCTTTGCGTGGAGCATGGGGCATAACCTTTCCAAAATGGAAGAATGCCAACTCCACTGCCGCACTTATGAACACAACCATAGTACAGCATCTGGTCCAACACCCCAGCTCCCATGGCAGCACAAGCAGAATTCAGCCAATGTCTGGGCAGTGAGGGGGAGGTTCAGAGTTCTATCGTGCAAGGCCAGCTTTCTGCCATGCAATTTAGAGAGGGGATTTGCAGCGTGTCACAGCAGGTCCTCTAACCGACTGCCCCAAACCTACTGCCCTAACTCAGGGCGAGAACATTAGTGCTGCCCTCGCTGCAGTGCCCGTGTTGAAGCCTGTCAGCCGGCGTACCCAGGCTGCTGCTGCCCATGCCCAGGGGGCGCATTCTGAAGCTGGGCCTTCTGGGGGCGCAATTGTTTGAGTTGGCCCAGCATGACCAACTACAGCCTGTCTCTCTGAAAATCAGAAGCAGCGTAGCGCCAAAGACTCAGGTAACAATCTGGAGGAACTGCAGGACAGGTACAGATACATGAAAGGCAGAATGCACAAGGGTAATTCTTGTACAGAGAACTGGATGATTGATTCATCAATTTGGTTTGGAATGTGTGTTTTGTGGTAAGCTTTATTTCTGCAATGGCACTGCTGGCCAATAACAGAGAGCAGGGAAGGTGTGCGACACTTG
Source organism: Scyliorhinus canicula (assembly GCF_902713615.1). Taxonomy (NCBI): domain Eukaryota; kingdom Metazoa; phylum Chordata; class Chondrichthyes; order Carcharhiniformes; family Scyliorhinidae; genus Scyliorhinus; species Scyliorhinus canicula. Next base: position 6,715,807 of record NC_052149.1, on the reverse strand, counting down.
ATGAATGGGGAATTGAGGATGAAGTTACTGGTGTGCAGTCAGATGGGTTGTTGATGGTCAGCCCCACCAGAACTGGGCTGTCTAAGTTGCCTCCCACCTTCCTCTTCCTCCTCCTGTGCATGCTCTTGCTCTTCCTCTGCTCGCTATATAGTGAGTGACCAGGGCTGGAAGAAGTTGCTAATATTGTCATCTCCAGTCTGGAAGAAGATCGAATCATAATAATTTGTGGCCAAAGTCACACTGGCCAGTGACAGGGTCCTACTTGTAATAATGAATATTCATTAGCAGAACACTTTTTAAAATTCCATTCTACCTTCACAAGAATCTCACGGCACCCAGTTCATGTTTGCTTAAAGGTGGCCTGCACCGCTCAGCTTTTCAGCTGTATCTGAGATCAGGGGCTGGATTCTCCGAACCCCCGCCGGGTCGGAGAATCGCCGGGGGGTGCGGCGTGAATCCCGCTCCCGCCGTCTCCCGAAGTCTCCGGCACCAGAGATTCGGCGGGGGCGGGAATCACGCCGCGCCTGTCAGCGGGCCCCCCCCCGCGATGGGCCGAAGTCCCGCTACTGTCATGCCGGTCCTGCCGGTGAGAATCAAAACACCTCCCTTACCGGCAGGACTGGCGGTGCAGGCGGGCTCCGGGGTCCTGGGGGGGGGGAGCACGGGGCGATCTGACCCCGGGGGGTGCCCCCACGGTGGCCTGGCCCGCGATCGGGGCCCATCGATCGGCGGGCGGGCGTGTGCCGTGGGGGCACTCTTTCCCTTCCGCGTTGGCCATGGTCTTCACCATGGCCGACACGGAAGTGGCCCCCTCCCCTGCGCATGCGCAGGGGTGACATCAGCAGCCGCTGACCCTCTGGCGCATGCGCGGACTTCCGCAGGCTAGCAAAGTCCCTTCGGCCCCGGTCGCCGTGGCGCCAAAGGCCTTTTGCCGGCCAGAGGGATGCCAACCACTCCAGTGCAGGCCTAGCCCCTCAATGTTGGGGCTTGGCCCCTAAAGGTGCAGAGAATTCCGCACCTTTGGGGAGGCCTGACGCCGGAGTGGTTCACGCCACTCCATCCCACCGGGACCCCTCACCCCGCTGGGTAGGGTAGAATCCCGGCCCAGTTGTTTTCCTTGTTAAACTCTTCCATGCAGGGGAGGAGGAATGGCAGCTTGGATGGAGGCCCAGGAATGTCAAAGGGTGAGTCAGTGGGGGTGGCAACATGGAGTGGGATCGGGGCAGTGAATCAATAGGAGTGGGATCTGGGTCTGGACATAGATTTGGGTTGGGGGCATGGAGGATTGAAGTGGGATGGGTTTGGCATCTTGGGTGTGTTGGGAGAGTCAGCCAAGATCAAAACATTAGAGCCCTCAAGGGCATTGTCAGTACTGTCCACACGTGTGTCCATTTCAGGCTGTTCACTGGCAGAATCTTTTTAGGGATTAGGTTCACCTGCACCATCTCAATTACACCCGTTAGGAATGATGTTGGACAATGCTCTTTACAATATATAGGAGGGAGGGCCAGCTGAACCTACAAGATCAGCCATGTCCCACAGAGGGAGAGACCCGGACACTAACATGAATATTCAATAAAGAATGAACAAAAAACACAACATTGTTTCTTCCACAATAAAGGAAATATCCCGAACTTCCCTGCAACCACCAATGTGTGCCAACCCTGAGGTGCGCCAATACATTTAGCTCGCAGTCTAAGCTAGTCTCAACAAAGAACCATGATGCGCACATGAATAAAATGAAACCAATATGTGAAATATTTACACTTATGTTTGCGAAACAACCGTGTCACCTTTGGGCTCCCAATCAGCCTCAAGTTAATGGCGATGGAGTTGGCTCGGATTATTGTGAACATGATGCAGAGATTCCTGGTCTGGCCATTTGTGAGGTTACAAGCCTGGTCTCATCGTTCATGTGCTTTAGACACCCTACATGTTGTGTCATGGAGTGGGTTATTTTGCAGATGAATACTGATTTTGCAGCTAACAATACAAAGTAAATCACACTAGTGTAAACAGAGGCTGTTTGCTGCATCGCAGTCACTGACACTGTGTAGCATGGGGAAGTCTGTAACTCACTCCACCGACTCCTGACTTTGAATAGAGAATGTTGGTGACCTCCTTCATAGAACAGTGAATGGCGAACTGGGAGATATTATCAGCTCCAGCCTGGAAGCAGCTCGACTCAGAATAATTCATGGTCACGGTCGCGCTGGCCAGTGGCAGGGTCCTACTTGTAATACCTTTGTGTGTCTTGAATATTCATCAGCATAAAAACTTTTAAAAATCCCATCCCACCCTCAAGTGAAAGTCAGCGGCGCACAACAATCTGACGGAACCCAGTTCATGTTCATTTAAAGGTGGCCATCACCGCTGGAGTTCAATATGCACAGTCTCAATATTTACTAATGTGGTGACAGAAAGTTACCCCCTGGTTGAAAATCACTTTAACATTTGTCCCGAAATCAGGGCGGCACGGTGGAGCAGTGGTTAGCACTGCTGCCTTACGGTGCCGAGGACCTGGGTTCGATCCCGGCCCCAGGTCACTGTCAGTGTGGAGTTTGCACATTCTCCCGTGTCTACGTGGGTCTCGCCCCCACAAACCCAAAGATGTGCCGGCTCGGTGGATTGGCCGCGCTAAATTGCTCCTTAATTGGAAAAAAGAACTGGGTACTCTAAATTTATTCTTTAAAAAATTCAACGGCCGACATAAAGTTTATTGTTTATTATGCACCCATATATTCCACATATTTTGTGACTATGATTAAGTTTAAATAAATAGAGAGCGAAAACTTGACTATAGAAGTTTAGCAGGACTCAAAATTTTAAAGTATTGGGTAGGCGGCCCAATTGTAAAAGAAAGTGTCCAAGGTAAATGAATAGAATTTGGGGACATGGGGTGAATGGAGGTGGAAGTTGTGGGAGGTCATGGGGTTGTTGGAGGTCAAAGGTCGGGGGTCAAAGGTTGGGTGATTGGTTGGGAGTCAGGAGGTCAGACATGATCAGAGGTAGGGGGTGGGTGAGGAAGACCAGTGGTGGGGGTTACAGTCCCCTGGGTCTGTGCAAGTTACCCAGAAGTTAAAACTGGTTTTAGTCCTTGTAGCCTTTACTGCGCAACTATTGATGTAATCCAATCAAAACCATCTGAAATTTGAGATTTAAATCACACATTTGGATGGTGCCCTGTGCAGGGAAATAGTCCTGGGGGAAAGTTGCAGTTCTGGGTTATTGCCGTGCAAACCTTACCTGGGAACCTCCGAAGGGGATTCCCCAGAGCACCTTCGTGCTACCACCCCCCCCCCCCCCCCCCCCCCCAATACGACACTGGAGAGCTTGGAAGTTACGACCCAATTATTGTGATGCCAGCCAATAGTCATCAGAATTCACAGAGTCACTGAATTATTACAATGCAAAAGGAGGCCATTCGGCCCACCTCAGCTCGTTCGGCTCTCTGATTGAGCAATTCACTTGGTGCCATTCTCCCACCTCCCCCATCAGCAAACCCCCCCCCCCCAACCTTGCACATTCCTCCTTTTCAGATAACAGTCTAATTCGATTTTGAATGCTTTGATTAAACCAGCCGCCGCCACACTCTCAGACACAGCATCCCAGACCTTAACCACTCGCTGTATGAAAATGTTTCTTCTCATACAGCTTTTGCTTCTCTTGCCAATTACTTTAAGCCTGTGCCCACATCTCTGAATGCACCTTTGATGATATCCCCTGATATCTGCTTGGGGTTCATTACTCTCCGTTTGCATTGTGACGTGGGAGGTTTCACAGCATTGAAAGATTCTGTCCTTTCCTATCCCTTTGAGACTCTCAGTGCGCGCAGCTTCCGGCACCCGTAATAAACTCACAGCTTCGTTATTTGTTTTCCCAGGTCACGCACCCTCAGATTCAGGAGTACAATGGCATCTGGCCCAGCGACCCCTTCGTCTCCGCACGTCGACTCACGCAGAAACTGGCTCCAGAACTGATGAAGCCCGTGAAGTTTGAGTACAACAAGGGCCAAGTGGGAAAGATCCAAGCCCCAGCAGACTTAATGGAAGATATCCTAAACATCCACAGAGGAATCCTCAACATTTTTCAAATCACCATGAAGAAGTCACAGAATTTCTATGGGTTGCAAGAGGTACGTCCCCCCCCCCCCCCCCCCCCACCCCCCCCCCCCCCCCCACCTCACCCCCACCCCTCTTGTGAATATAAGAAATAGGAGTAGGTGTTTCAACCCATCAAGCTGACTCCACAATTCAATAACATGAGGGCTGATCTTCCCACCCGTTTCCCCTTTGTTTCCTGAGAGACCAACAATCTGTTAATCCCAGCCTTAAATATGTTCAACGGTGCAGCATCCACAATCTACTGGGGTAGAAAATTCCAAAGATTCACAACCCTCTGAGTGAGGATATTTACCCTCATCTAAGGCCTAAATGATAGACATCTTTGTCATGGAGTCATAGAGTTCTACAACACAGAAGGACACATTTTTCCCAGTCCCATTTTTCAGCACTTTGTCCAAAGCCTTGTATATGTGTTACCTAGCCAGAGGGAAACAAACCTTCCTTTTTAATACACTGCTGTGGGGTCTGGATCTACATGTAGGCCAGACCAGGTAAAGGTGGCAGATTTCCATACCTAATGGACATATGTGAATCAGATGGGTTTTTACCGCAATGGTTTCATCATCAATGGTCATCACTTTTAATTCCAAATTTCTGTTGAATGCAAATTTCACCATGGAGGGATTGGAACTGGGGTCCCCAGAGCATGGCCCTGGGTCTCCGGATTACTAGTCAAGGGAATATGCCACTTTGCCACTGCCTCCCTCTCAGTGTTTATCCTGCCAGGCCCCGACAGAATCTGGGAATCCTGTATACATCAATGGCATTACCTTTCTATCTTCTAAACTCCGGAAACGGTAGGCACGATCTTGAGCCAGTACACACCTGCCCATGAGATCAGAGACGCAGGAGAAAATATTGCAGAATATCTCGCCCACGCCGGGTCGGAGAATCGCTGGGCCGGCCGCGATTCGTGCGACGCTGTCCCAACCTGGTCCGCTGCTCTGCTCTGCGTGGCCCCTCCGGCAATTCTCCGCCCAGGATGGGCCGAGTGGCCGCCCAAAAAAGCCCGAGTCCCGCCGGCGCCATTCACATCTGGTCTTACCCGGCGGGACCTCGGCGTCCATCCTGTCTGGGTGGCCTGGTGGGGGGGAGGGGGGGGGTCCGACCCCAGAGGGGGGTCTCCACCGTGCCCTGGCCTGCGATTGGGGCCCACCGATCGGCAGGCCAGCCTCTCGTGGCGGGGGCCTCTTTTGCTTCACGCCAGTCCCTGTAGCCCTACACAATGTTGCGTCGGGGCCGGCGCGGAGAAGGAGGCTACCGCGCATTCGCGCCGATCGCAGCGCACATGCGCAGAACCGCGTCGTCCATTTGACGCCGGTATCAGCAGATGAAGCGGCGTGGGTCACTCCAGTGCCGTGCTGGACTCCTGTAGGGCAGAGGATCGCTACACATAGCGGTCCGATGACGCCGTCGTTAAACTCTCCAGTTTTTACGACGGCGTCAACACTCTGCCTTCAGATGGGAGAATGTGGTTCCCGATTTTCTCCGCCCCTCTCCAGTGGCACCATGAGATTCACCGTCACAAACCATCATATTAATAAATTGAAATGAATTTAAAAGATATTGGTGATCCCCCTGCCAAATGACCCCCCCCCCCCCCCTCACAAAATATTCATGCCTCAATGACGCGACGTCACATCAGTGAGGTTTACAACAGGTTTGGCCAGGGGAGCAACAGTTGAGAGATCCCTCCGAGGTCACAGAGGTAAGTATAGTCCCCGGGAGGGTAGAGGAACATGCCTGGGCAGTGCCTCCAAATGGTAATTTCTATAGAACTCCTATCCCCATTTCACCACTTTTCACTGGATTCTCTGACATTATGTTAGGATCCCGGACAACGTCCCAATAATTTGCAAAATTGTGAGGAAGGGATTCTTCGCCACAGGAGTGACAACACAGACCAATAGGTAACTTCTATGTTAAAACAAGCATTAATTAGGGCAGCACGGTGGCGCAGTGGTAGCACTGCAGTCTCACGGCGCCCAGGTCCCAGGTTCGATCCCGGCTCTGGGTCACTGTCTGTGTGGAGTTTGCACATTCTCCCCGTGTTTGCGTGGGTTTTGCCCCCACAACCCAAAGATGTGCAAGGTAGGTGGATTGAACACGCTAAATTGCCCCTTAATTGGAAAAAATGAATTGGGTACTCTAAATTTACAAAAAAAAAGTGTTAATTTAAATATAGAATCAATTAAACTACCAACAAAGTGACCACTTTATAGTTAACAGTTCAAACAGTTCTTAAATAAAATAGAAAATACTTTAACCTACTCGCTACGCTTACATATATATATATATTCCAATTAAGCAAACCAATATAGTTCAAAGACCACTTATAAATAAAGTTAACAATAAGATTGACTTGCTTTTCGCTGTGCAAAGACCTTGGAGAGAACCTTTCAGGATCCAGCTGAAGCCCTGTCTCGTCAGTCTAAAATTCTATGGAAAGCTGCAAACTACAGACAGACCTGGTTCTATCCTTTATTTACATCATAAGGCATTATTCAATCTCCTCCCACTAAGATGTCCCATGACTTGTTTATCCAGGGCCTAGCATCATTCTTCATAAATTATCTACACCCCAGGGATCCTCCAAAACAATGTTTCATGAGCCATCTATCTGGAAACAAGCAAATCATTAAAATCAATGATTACCTCACTTTTACAACACCTTAAACACAGCTTTAGCAGACATACTGCCTGTATGCACCTTAAACCAGGGTTTTTAATAACGTTACTGCAATAAATATAATATATAACAATTTCTTACATTCATCATGCGTACCTTACATAATGGAATATGGCTCACTTCACCACTAATCCAGCGTATTCCCATCTTTTTTGGCAATACTCCTTCTGAAGTACATATCTCCCTCTCTTGCGCCATTAAAGATTGACTTGCTTCTATATCCCTTAAGATTTTAGCATCCTTTCCTACTCCACCTTGTACACACGAGTAAACCTGTCTCTCACAAATAAAAACTTTAAAAAGATCTGACACCTGCTTATCGGCCAACCTCTGAATATGCTGTACACACAGTTGTACCTCTTCAGCTGCGCCCATGGTTTCTTTTGCTACTTTAATACACCCCACTGACTACTTCTGTATAAAGATGCTGTCTTCCCCATGCTTTTCTTAAAACACCAACACTGTGAGTTTGCATGTCCAACTTAATTACAATTAAAATATTTAAGTTTTCCTCCCTCTCCTCCACTTTCATAAGTTTTCTTTTTAACCTGAGGAAAAATCTATTTCATATAGAATCATAGAATCCCTACAGTGCAGAAGGTGGCCATTCAGCCCACCAAATTGGCACTGACCCTTTGAATAAGCACTTTACCTATTTGTGAGTGTCCAACGCACCCTATCCCCCTAATCCCATAACCTAGGCATCTTTTGCTGGCAGAGAAATTCACTGCTCCTGCCGCTGCCAATTGTAATTTCCACTGAAGTCATCCCACACCTCCGGGAAGCCTACAGATTGGGGTACATTGCTGGTGGGACCAAAGGATCCCAATACTACTGAACGGCTGGAGAATTCTGGTCTATGTCTATTTTTAATGCTCTTAGCCACCTATCTTTCAAATGCTTTGTATGTATGACCTTGTTCTGCCTTTAGATGTCTAAGCCTCTGTCTATGGGCTTCTGGAACTCATTCATATACACTTAAAATGTTATTTCCAATGTTCTTTCTCATGATAGCCCCCAGATACCTCCTCTGACAACCCCTTCACAAGCTCTACCTGCTAATTTTGATTGAACCAACATTACCCACATGATTTTTGGCCAATTCAATTGTTTAGCTACTTTCTCAAATGAGATAAGGAATGCTTCCACATCTTTCTCCTCAAACCTTGGCAGTGCGTGAACATACTTAAACATATCCCACTACGATATCGACCAGGAAGGGTTGGTTACTCCTCCCTCTGGATTTTCCTGACTGTCTGCCTTTAATATGAAATGAAATGAAATGAAAATCGCTTATTGTCACGAGTAGACTTCAATGAAGTTACTGTGAAAAGCCCCTAGTCGCCACATTCCGGCGCCTGTCCGGGGAGGCTGTTACGGGAATCGAACTGTGCTGCTGGCCTGCTTGGTCTGCTTTCAAAGCCAGCGATTTAGCCCAGTGTGCTAAACCATTTCTCACATTTATCACAGACCCAAAGTGCGCTAAATATTCCAGTTGTAGTCTCAACAAAACCCCGGATAACTAGCAAGACTTCCTTGTTCTTATACTTTGAACCCTTGAAATTAAAGGCATTTCTTTTCCTAACAACAGGTTGGAATTGAAGGTATTTGCCTCACGAATTACATCGTTCAGGAACACAAGAAAGCTCAACGGATTACTATCACCAAATCAAAAGACTTGAACAACTGTCAGGAGAAGGTTATGATGTACACGGGATCCGCTTATGCAGACCTCTGCCCTGCCTGCCAACAGGTAACCCTCATCAATTAAGGTTCCTTCTTTTCTGATGAAGACAGTTATCCACAAACCTCATAATAAAGACAAGGGATAGAGTTTTTGATTGGCTACAATCAGGAAATTTTTCCCCAGATGTGATCAAAATCATGCTGATTTGATTGAGCTTTTGTTAAAATTGATTTGCAAAATCTGCAAAATCTTGCTTGAGCCAGAGAAATTGGTCAACATAACGGAGTGCAATTATTTCCTTTTTCTCTTTATAAAGTACTTCTTAATACATCTGAAAATGATAATCTGATCAGCAACAATGGGCATTGTTAATAGTGATATCCTATTCTTCATCTTTAAGTTATGTTACAACACACTGGGCTGGTCCGCCGTCAATTCCAGCCCCACTTAGCCCAGAGTCGCAACACAGAGGAAATTAAATTTTATTTAAAATACCCGAGGCCCATTGTTGAGTCAAGTAAACTAAAGTTATCAGGTCTGGAAATTTACAACACAAATAATGTTTTATTATGTACAGTAATATGATTAAATGGACGGAAAATGTAACTGGCTATCTAAAGTCCCCCTTCCGTTGGCAGCACGGTGCCACAGTGGTTAGCACAGTTGCTTCACAGCTCCAGGGTCCCAGGTTCGATTCCCAGCTTGGGTCACTGTCTGTGCGGAGTCTGCATGTTCTCCCCATGTCTGTGTGAGTTTCTTCCGGGTGCTCCGGTTTCCTCCCACAGTCCAAAGATGTGCAGGTTAGGTGGATTGGTCATGCTAAATTCTCCTTTGTGTCCAAAGGTTAGGTGGGTTTATGGGAATAAGGTGGAGGCATGGGCTTAAGTGGGGTGCTCTTTCCAAGGGCCAGTGCAGAACCGATGGGCCGAATGGCTTCCTTCTGCACTGTAAATTCTATGATTCTATTCCTAACTACCCCCTCTCTGTACACATAGACAAACAACACAGAGAGGAAAGGGGTGGAAATGGAAAGGATACTTTAATAAAAAGAACAGGATAAGGATCTCTGATGCACTGTGATGACTTCCAGTCAATGCCTTTCTGAAGTTCAGGCTTTCGTTTTGGTACCTCTTCCTTCTAGGCATAAGATGGTTCTCACTGGCAAGGTTGTCTACCTTCTCTGCTGACTCAGCATCATTTCAGGTTCACAGCAAAGGATGTGTTAGTCACTCAATGCTTTCAGAGCAATAGTGCAGTTCATTTGCTTCAACAAGCAGGAGAGAGAGTGTTCCTGTTACTTCTAAGGTCTAAACACTTCCGCTCAGCTTTCTCTGAAAGTATCATGCAGGAACCAATCATTGACTATTGTCAGACAGAACACTGTCCCTGGACAACCCACCAGTTGCTAGCCAACCAATCAATCCGAATCCCTCAAAATGTAGTTCCTAAGATCCACTCGGTGCCGAGGAGTCTGGCTTCTCCTCTCCAAATGGAAAAGCTGGGAACACAGTGTCCTGATAAGCAGGCTGTTTCACTTTGAATCTGCTGCTTAAATGCACATCCCCAATTATGGGTCTACGGATCACAAGGATAAACACAAGCAGTTCTTAGGTGTAACTCATCGGTGTCTAAAATTCCCCAATCTTCAGTCCTGGTTCAGCTAATACTGCCGAGGTTGCACTTTTGTTACTGATGTAAACGAGTGGGAAGTCTATCCCCAAATCATTATGGGCAGAATTTTACAAAGAAAATTACAGCACAGGAACAGGCCCTTCGGCCCTCCCAGCCTGCGCCGATCCAGATCCTTTATCTAAAACCTGTCTCCTATTTTCCAAGGTCTACTTCCCTCTGTTCTCCGCCCGTTCATATACCTGTCTAGATGCATCTTAAATGATGCTATCGTGCCCGCCTCTACCACCTCCGCTGGTAAAGCGTTCCAGGCACCCACCACCCTCTGCGTAAAAAACTTTCCACGCACATCTCCCTTAAACTTTTCCCCTCTCACCTTGAAATCGTGACCCCTTGTAATTGACACCCCCACTCTTGGAAAAAGCTTGTTGCTATCCCCCCCTGTCCATACCTCTCATATATTTGTAGACCTCAATCAGGTCCCCCCTAAACCTCCATCTTTCCAACGAAAACAATCCTAATCTACTCAACCTTTCTTCATAGCTAGCACCCTCCATACCAGGCAACATCCTGGCGAACCTCCTCTGCACCCTCTCCAAAGCATCCACATCCTTCTGGTAATGTGGCGACCAGAACTGCACACAGTATTCCAAATGTGGCCTAACCAAAGTCCTATACAACTGTAACATGACCTGCCGACTCTTGTACTCAATACCCGTCCGATGAAGGCAAGCATGCTGTATGCCTTCTTGACCACTCTATCAACCTGCGTTGCCACCTTCAGGGTACAATGGACCTGAACTCTCAGGCCTCTCTGTACATCAATTTTCCCCAAGACCCTTCCATTGACCATATAGTCCGCTCTTGAATTTGATCTTCCAAAATGCATCACCTCGCATTTGCCTGGATTGAACTCCATCTGCCATTCCTCTGCCCAACTTTGCAATCTATCTATATTTTGTTGTATTCTCTGACAGTCCTCCTCGCTATCTGCAACTCCACCAATCTTAGTATCATCTGCAAACTTGATAATCAGACCACCTATACCTTCCTCCAGGTCATTTATGTAGATCACAAACAACAGTGGTCCGAGCACGGATCCCTGTGGAACACCACTAGTCACTCTTCTCTATTTTGAGACACTCCCTTCCACCACTACTCTCTGTCTCCTGTTACCCAGCCAGTTCTTTATCCATCTAGCTAGTACACCCTGAACTCCATACGACTTCACTTTTTCCATTAACCTGCCATGGGAAACTTTATCAAATGCTTTACTGAAGTCCATGTATATGACATCTACAGCCCTTCCCTCATCAATTAACTTTCTCACGTCCTCAAAGAATTCTATTAGGTTTGTAAGACATGACCTTCCCTGCACAAAACCATCCTGCCTATCACTGATAAGTCTATTTTCTTCCAAATGTGAATAGATCCTATCCCTCAGTATCTTCTCCAACAGTTTGCCTACCACTGACGTCAAGCTCACAGGTCTATGATTCCCTGGATTATCCCTGCTACCCTTCTTAAACAAAGGGACAACATTAGCAATTCTCCAGTCCTCCGGGACCTCACCCCCGTGCTCAAGGATGCTGCAAAGATATGTATTAAGGCCCCAGCTATTTTGTCCCTCGCTTCCCTCGAAACCTGGGAATAGATCCCATCCGGTCCTGGGGACTTGTCCACCTTAATGTCTTTTAGACTACCCAAAACCTCCCCCTTCCTTATGCCGACATGACCTAGAGTATTTAAACATCCATCCCTAGCCTCAACATCCATCATGTCCCTCTCCTTGGTGAATACCAATTCAAAGTACTCATTAAGAAGCTCACTCACTTCCTCTGACACCACGCATAAATTCCCTCTTTTGTCTTTAAGTGGGCCAATCCTTTCTCTAGTTACCCTCTTGCTCCTTATATACGAATAAAAGGCTTTGGGATTTTCCTTAACCCTGTTAGCCAAAGATATTTCATGACTCCTTTGAGCCCTCTTTATTGCGCGTTTGAGATTCGTCCTACTTTCCCGATATTCCTCCAAAGCTTCATCAGTTTTGAGTTGCCTCGATCTTATGAATGCTTCCTTTTTCATCTTAGCTAGTCTCACAATTTCACCCGTCATCCATGGTTCCCTAATCTTGCCATTTCTATCTCTCATTTTCACAGGAACATGTCTGTCCTGCACTCTAATCAACCTTTCCTTAAAAGACTCCCACATTTCAAATGTGGATTTACCCTTAAACAGCTGCTCCCAATCCACATTCCCGAGCTCCTGCCGAATTTTGTTATACTCTGCCTTTCCCCAATTTAGCACTCTTCCTTTCGGACCCCTCTTGTCCTTGTCCATGAGTATTCTAAAACTTACGGAATTGTGATCGCTATTCCCAAAGTAATCACCGACTGAAACATCAACCACCTGGCCGGGATCATTCCCCAATACCAGGTCCAGTATGGCCCCTTCCCGAGTTGGACTATTTACATACTGCTCTAAAAAACTCTCCTGGATGCTCCTTACAAACTCTGCTCCATCTACGCCTCCAACACTACATGAGTTCCATTCAATGTTGGGGAAGTTAAAATCTCCCATCACAACCACCCTATTGTTCCGACATTTTTCAATAATCTGTCTACATATTTGTACCTCTACTTCATGCTCGCTTTTGGGAGGCCTGTAGTAAAGTCCCAACAATGTTACTGCATCCTTCCTATTCCTTAGCTCTATCCATATTGCCTCAGTGCTCGAATCCTCCATCGTGCCCTACTTAATCACAGCTGTGATATCATCTCTGACGAGTAATGCAACTCCTCCCCCCCTTCTACCTCTCTCTCTATCCCTCCTGAAGCATCTATACTCTGGGATATTCAGTTGCCAATCCTGCCCTTCCCTCAAACAAGTCTCAGTAATACCAATACGTTTCCTCCAAGGGGGGTTCGTAGGCGGGGAGGGGGGGCTGGGGGGGGAGGTTAAAAGTGAATGGATGGGATTCTCCCTGGGGTCTCTCCCACCCTGATCCAGATGCTTGGGCAGGACAGCACCTTGGTTGATATACCCGCCCACTTACCTATTAAGACCCTTAAGTGTCCATTTAATGGCTACTTATGGGCTTTCCCAGCTAGTCTCAGTTTTTAAGCCAACTTCCTTCCAGATCTAGGCGATTCAGCCCTCCCTCCACCCGCCATCCCCCTGCCCCCCAGCCTACCCCCAATACCACTATCACTACACACCCTCCCCCCACCTCAATGCATCCCCATCTCTTCCACTCCCAGGACCCTCGCGACTTACCTTGTGGACGGTCCCAGGACTGTGTTCCAGGAAGAGTGCTGCAGTACCTCTTCTGACCAATGCAGTGCTGTGCCTGGATGGGTTGGAGAGCTGTTGTGGGGATAAGGGGTGAAATTCTCCGACCCCCAGCAGGGCCGGAGAATCGCCCGGGGCCGCCGAAAATCCCGCCTCCGCCGTGGCAGAAATTCTCCACCACCCGGAAATTGGCGGGGGCGGGAATCACGCCCCGCTGATCGGCGTGACGTCAGCGCCGATCGGCGAGGCCCATGCGACGATTCTCCGGCCTGCGATGGGCCGAAAACCTGCCGCTGGGAGGCCTCTCCTGCCGCCGAGGTTTGAACCACCTCTGGTGGCGGCGGGATCGGCGGCGCAAGCGGGCCCCCGGGGTCCTGGGGGGAGGCACGGGCCGATCGGACCCCGGGGGGCGTGCCCCCACGGTGGCCAGGCCCGCAACCGGGGCCCACCGATCGGCGGGCTGGCCAGTGCCCTGGGGCCACTCTTTCTCTTCCGCTGCCACCATGGCCTCCGCCATGGCGGAGGCAGAAGAGAATCCCCCAGCGCGCATGCGCGGCTGTGACGTCACCACCGGCGTATGCGCAAACCGAAGAAGGCCTTTCAGCCAGCCCCGGCGCCGGGCGGCAGGCCTGAAAGGCCGCTGGTGCCAGTTTTGGCGCCAGTTGGCGTGGTGCCAACCGCTCCGGCGCGGGCCTAGCCCCCAAAGGTCCGGAGAATTCCGCACCTTTGGGGAGGCCGGACGCCAGAGTGGTTAGCGCCACTCCCCTATGCTGGGACCCCACCATCCTGACCGCTCACCATCCTTAAAATTCTACCCTATATATTCAGATGTGTGGTGAAGTGAAAATAACACTGCTTTATCTCGAGGATAGATTGAGGTAGTTAAACCTCTGACCTTCTTTTATGACTTAACCCCTGCCTCAGGCCATCTACTGCCGAAGCCCTCACCTATGCCTTCGTTACCTCCAGGCTCAATAGTTCCAGTGCACTCCTGGCTAACCTCCCACATTGCAGCCTCTATAAACTTGAGGTCATTCAAAATTCTGCCATCTTGTCCGAATCACACCAAGTCCTATTTTCCCATCATTCCTGAAATCACTGGTCTGCAGGTGACCAATGCCTCACTTTTAAAATTTGTATCCTTGTCTTCAAATCCTCACCCCTCCCTATCTTTTTAATCCCCTTGAACGCAACTACCTCTGAGACATCCGTGCTTCAATTCTGGCCTCTTAACCTTCCTGGATTTTAATCACTCCACCAATACTGGATTTGGTGAGGACCTAGTTCTGGAATTCCCTCATTAAATCTCTCCACCTCACTAACTTATTTTTCTCCTTTAAGACTCTCTTATTTAAGACTCCCTGAATCTTTAAGACTCCCTGACTCTTTAAGACTCTCTGACTCTTTAAGACTCTCTTTAAGACTCTCTGACTCTCTTTAAGACTCTCTTTAAGACTCTCTGACTCTCTTTAAGACTCTCTTTAAGACTCTCTGACTCTCTTTAAGACTCTCTTTAAGACTCTCTGACTCTTTAAGGCTCTCCTAAAACCTAACTCCATGACCAGGGGTTTCCTCGGGGTGCTCCGGTTTCCTTCCACAAGTCCCGAAAGATGTGCTTGTTAGGTGAATTGGACATTCTGAATTCTCCGTCAGTGTATCCGAACAGGCGTCAGAGTGTGGCAACTAGAGGCTTTTCGCTGTAACTTCATTGCAGTGTTAATGTAAGCCTACTTGTGACACTAATAAAGATTATTATTATAAGCTTTTGGTTCTTGTTCAAGTGGCTCCCGTAAAACGCATTGAATCATTTTATTACTTTAAAGTTTCTGTGTAAATATAAATTGTTACTGAACCTACCAATCGAGGGTCATGCAATGGTAACACAATATTATTTCCTACCTTCAGAGAAGTAGGAATATACGGGCATCTGCTACTTCCACCCTTGTCCTGAAACCTACCGCAACTGGGGCAATTCTTCAGGAAGCCAAGGTTCGAGAAGTGCATCAGTTTACACCGTTCCATGAACGTGAGGGAGCCGCCATATTGGAAGCAAGGTTAGCCTTTGAAAGCGGCCCATTGACCCATTCATTTTCAATGGTCCACTTAACATTTTAATTTCTCATCATCTCTGGAATTAAGTATGTGGGGATATAGTGACGTGCTGGTAATGTCACTAAGCTAGTAATGCAGGGGCCCAGGCTCTGGAGGAACACAGGTTCGAATCCCACCATGGCAGCTGGTGCAATTTGAATTTAAGTCATAAAATCTGGAATTTAAAATTGATGGTGACCATGACAACTGCCATTGAGTGTTGTGAGAGCCTATCTGGTTCATGTAGGTTTGGTTTGTGTGTGACTCCATATCCACAGCAATGTGGTTAACTCTTATATACCCTCTCAGATGGCCTAGCAAGCCACTCAGCTGATGGACAACTAAAGATGGGCAAAAAATGTTGGCCTTGTCAATGACACCCACATCTCATGAAAGAATAAATTATATTTCCTTCTGTTTGAGATTGAGTATGAATGGTTTCTGTTAAAAAGCCTCTTATTATTTCCAACTTCTTAGAAGATAGAATATAGAACATACAGTGCAGAAGGAGGCCATTCAGCCCATCGAGTCTGCACCAACCCACTTAAGGCCTCACTTCCAACCGATCCCCGTAACCCAATAACCGTTCCTAGCCTTTTTGGTCACTCAGGGCAATTTATCATGGCCAATCCACCTAACCACCTAACTATCTAATCCGGATTGTCTCCTGTCTCATGTTGTTTTATTTTCTCCTCTCGCCACATTGTCTGTAACTTCTCTTCATTTGATTTCCAGGCAACACCTCAGGCTGGTTGCTATCAAGGCTGCAGTAATACACGAACTGCAACTTGAGTCTGTGGAACGAGGAACATTGAAATATCACTTTGACAAGAAAATACTGCACAAACCAATAAAATTGATGAAACCCCAGAATGTGGAAAAAGTGGTAAATGTCACCAAAAATACTCTTACTCCATCTGGGGAAGCTATAAAGATCATAAGAACATATGCAATAGAAGCAGTAGTGGCTCACACAGCTCCTTGAGTCGGCTCTGCCATTCCATAAAATCACAGCTGAACTTCTTATTTAACTCCAATTTCCTGCACCATCGATGTGCCATCAATGAACAGAAGACAAGTAGTGAACGTAACTGAGGCTTTAATGAACTAAACAGAAAGCTTCCTGGCCTCTGATCCCGAACTGGGGCAGGGCCGGAGGTCAGCCACCTTTATACCGAGCCTGAGGGGAGGCGGAGCCATCGGACAGTGGTTTACCACATTACCATATTACATGTAATACAGTAGCCGTTTACCACAATACACATATTATATACTACAGTGGTTGACCACAACTATCCCCATTTAACTTGATTCCTTTAGCACTCAAGAACATCCTAAACTTGAGTATACCGAGTGACAGATCTTCCCATGCCTCTCTGGGTAGATATTTCCAA
This sequence comes from Scyliorhinus canicula, assembly GCF_902713615.1. NCBI lineage: Eukaryota > Metazoa > Chordata > Chondrichthyes > Carcharhiniformes > Scyliorhinidae > Scyliorhinus > Scyliorhinus canicula. Next base: position 6,698,902 of record NC_052149.1, on the reverse strand, counting down.
ATGTTCGTAATCCCCTGAGTGAAGAAAAACATTCTCAGTTCACCCCAAACGAGAAACCTTTCATAGAACATAGAACATACATAAATAACTGCGCCCTTATTCGGAGACTATGAGCGAGACTTTCCAGTCCAGTCAGTGGTGAACATTGTTGCGGGCAGTGCAGGAAAGCCTGGTTGGTTGACTTTTAGCCACTCTCCGGGTGTTCCTGTCCTGCCTGTGCTGATACCCGCCACCAGCAGGACCATAAAATCCTGACCCATGATTACCAGGCTTTTTAGTCGGGGTGGCACGTCTTACCATCTAACTTGCCAAAGGATTTCACCTCTTATTCTTCCAAACGGCAGGAAAAGTAGATCTCTTCAGCTCCATATCTCCTCACAGGGCTGCATTCTTTTTTTTTAATAAACATTTTATTGAGGTATTTTTTTGGTGATGTAACAGCAGCAATATAAACAATGTACATGAAAATATAAACATAGTGCAAATGCTAACTCCCTCCCCAACAGGTCCCACCATTAATTAACCCCCTAATCTACGCTAACCTAACCCCCCCCCAATCATGCCCCCCGCTGACGATTAATTATCCGCGAAGAAGTCGACGAACGGTTGCCACCTCCGGGCGAACCCTAACATTGACCCTCTCAAGGCGACCTTAATTTTCTCCAAACAGAGAAAGTTAGCCATGTCCGATAGCCAGGTCTCTGACTTCGGGGGCCTGGAGTCCCTCCATGCTAGTAATACCCACCTCCGGGCTATCAGGGAAGCAAAGGCCAGAACGTCTGCCTCTTTCTCCTCCTGGATTCCCGGATCCTGCGACACCCTGAAAATCACCACCTCTGGACTTAATGCCACATTTGTTTTAAATACCTTGGACATGAGGTCAGCAAACCCCCGCCAAAATCCCCTCAACTTTGGACATGCCCAGAACATGTGGACATCGTTCGCTGTCCCTCCCGCACATTTTGCGCACTCTTAGCCCACAAATCAATCTCATGACTTTCATTGCTCCCAGTCTGTGACAAGTATATGCTTCCCTGGGTTGTGGAGATTAAAAATTTGTATTCCAGGTATGGTCTGATCATGTAGAGCCCTATTTGATTGCAGCAAGACTGCCTTACTTCAACCCCATCCCCACTTGTAGCAAGAGATAACATACCATTTACCTTTGTTAACTACACTGGTATAGTAACTTTCTGTGATCCATCTGCAGGATCACCCAATCCCAGTAAATACCAACATTTACTTTTGAAACATATGCTACCTTTCCATTGTTAGTAACAAAGTGGCTAATTTCACATTTGCCCACATTGTACCCCATCTGCCACCTCAGCTCGTAGCTGAACAGTTCCTCCGTTATGTGATGTACGAAAGACACTGAAGTGTGCCCTGATAAAAGTCTTTAAAAATGATGGAGTGATTTGACAGGATAGACAGAGTGATGTTTCCACCTGTGGGGAGACCAGAATGTGCCATCATTGTTGTAAGATAGTCCCCCACAATGCCAAAGGGGAACTTCATCCCAACCCTGGCGGGAATGCAGAATTCACTACCCCCTGAAGGAGGTGAGGAGGATAACATAGATGCTTTCAACGTGAAGTCCTGATCGACGTGTAGGAAAGGAAAGGATAAAGAATATGACAATGGGATGAGATAATGTAAAATATAAATGTCGCCACAGTCCTAGGGGGCCATAGGCTGCTCGCCCCTTTGAGAGCTGACTGGCGGTGATTTAACCTGAGGATCACCACATCAGGCAAGTTTGAGAAGGTGGGGCCTTCATGAATAACCTCAGCCAGTGCGGGAATTGAACCCGCGCTGTTAGCTCCGCTCCGCATCACAAACCAGCCGTCCAACGGCTGAGCGGAGCGATCAAAGGAGGCCTAACTGATTTATTGAGCCATGCCTGTGCTGTTTGAGAATGGGCGGTCTGTGGTGGATGGGGTGCATGTCAAAGGTGGGGGTGGCCTGTATTTTCTCGGCACTCGCTCGGCTGTCGTCCGTGTCGCATCTCCCTGTCTCGACCGTTGTATGTGTTTCAGCGACATGGTTGATCCAGCCTGTTGATTTAGCCATGCGTGTCTCAGTACACATGGCAAGCACTTGCGTTCTTTACTTCAAGCACACCCCCATTATAGGAGACAAAGTGCGGCCACTTTGCTTTACTTGGTCACCGAGTGATACCAAAAAGAAGGGCCGAAGGACGAGCTTGCGGAGCACGAACCAGTTGGCTGAATGGCCTGTTTCTGTGTTGCTAAATTCGAAGTAGTTTTCTGTAACTTTCCTTTCCTTGTAGATTCTGGAGACCCTGAAAAACTTGGAATTGCACAACCAGGAGAAGGTCCATGCCGACACACCAGCTAAATTTCTGCAGCTTGTACAACTTCTTCGCTCCACAACAGATGAGGCCATTGCATCCGTGTGGAGAAATTCCGAAAACAACCAGTTACGGTAAATAGCTCACTCCGGCACTGCTAACTGACTGATTCACACACAATGGGCGAAATTCTCCGACCCATCGCCCGGGGCTGCCGAAAATCCCGCCCCCGCCGTGGCAGAAATTCTCCGCCACCCGGGAATTGGCAAGGGCGGGAAACGCGCCGCACCGAGCGACGAGCCCCCTGCGGCGATTCTCCGGCCCGCGATGGGCCGAAGTCCCGCCGCTGGGAGGCCTCTCCCGCCACCTCTGGTGGCGGCGGGATCGGCGGCGCGAGCAGGTCCCTGGGGTCCTGGGGGGGGCACGGGCCAATCGGACCCCGGGGGGTGCCCCCACGGTAGCCAGGCCCGCGATCGGGGCCCACCGATCGGCGGGCGAGCCAGTGCCATGGGGGCACTCTTTGCCTTCCGCCGCCGCCACGGCCTCCACCATGGCGAACGCGGAAGTGAATCCCCCAGTGCGCATGCGCCGGCGCATGCTCCAGCGCGGGCCTAGCCCCTCAATGTGAGGGCTTGGCCCCCCAAGGTGTGGAGAATTCTGCACCATTGGGGAGGCCCGACGCTGGAGTGGTTGGCGCCACTCCTCTACGCCGGGACCCCCACCCCGCCGGGTAGGGGAGAATCCCGCCCAATATTGTAATGGGCCAGGGTTTAGAGAACGCCAAAGTGTATCATGGCGTTCACCTGACCCACAACTTTTAATAGATTGTGGTATGGGGAGCACACGGCTCACTCGCTTCCTTAAAGATGATAGTGCGGCACATATGTTGTTACTACAAGCTCACCATTAACCAGCAATGCAACCACCAAGCTGCTGACAGACTTTTTTTTAAATTATTCCAAACTTACTCAATAAATACAAAAACGGAATAATCTGGGGAACACTCTCCCCAACTCACAGATCTGCAGTGTGTACAGGTTTATCCCCTTTTTCACCCGGTTCCCACCCCCTTCCACACCGCACCCCCCCACACCTGCGATGAACAACTCCTCCAACATGGGCACGAACAATGTCCACTGGGCCTTAAAGCCTTCCCTCAATTCAAGCTTAATTTTTCCAAGCGGGGAAGGCATATAAATCCCCTAGCCACGGCCAGGCCGCCACTCCTGGAGACGTAGTGAGACGCCATTCCACCAAAATACTTCGGCGGGCAACCAGAGAGGCGAAGGCCACAACGTTTTCCTCCTCCCCTCCATCAGCTCTGAGATTTTTCTATCGTTAAGAAATTATTTTTGTTGTATTTCTGTCCTGATGGGGAGGAATTGAAATTTAAGGGGGAGGGGAGAAATGGTCCTGAGCGTCATTTTGAGTTCAGAGTGTTCTTGTAAGCCTTTCACCTAAGAAATTGTTTTACTGTCTTCGGTTGAAGGTTCTGTGCATGTGTGGGCTTTGGGCAGGCTTGTCCAGTCTGTAAAAGGGTGACCTGTACGCAAGACCTATTTTTCTACTGCTCCTGTTTTCATAATTATTACTGATACTAATATTCTACTAAGTTACTGTTATTGTTCAACTTTGTGATTTATTTATATAAAGAGGTGACTTATTTTACACAACGCATTTGATATCAACTTTGTAGCCTCAAGTTACCATCTACCAAAACATATGAACACACAAACTGGTGAATTAGGAGTAGAAGTAGGCCATTCAGCCCCTCGAGCCTGCTCCGCCATTCAATTACATCATAGCTGATCGGATTGTAGCCTCAACGCCACATTCCGCCGACCCCCTGATAACCTTCGACTCCCTTGTTAGTCAAGAATCTATCTGCCTCAAAAACTATTCATTGGCCCATACTCTGGGGACGAGAGTTCCAAATCTTCACAACCCCCTTGGAAAATGTTTCTCCCTATCCCCATCTTAAATGGGAGGCCCTTTATATTAAAACTGTGTCCCCCAGGTTCCACTCTCTCCCACCATGGGAAATATCCTTTCAGCATCCACCCTGTCCAATCCCCTAATCTTCTATCATTCTTCTAAACTCCAATGGACACAGACTCAGCCAGTCCAACATCTCCACATAAGATAATGCTCGGCCTTTAATTGTGTTAACTACCTCAATTTTAATCATTTACAATCAAGGGAATGCAAGCCTTATCTATGCAACTGGTCAATTTAATCCTTTTAGCCTTGGTATCGTTCTGGTGAATCTGAGCTCACCCCCTCCAAGGCTAACATAACCTCTCTGTGCTGCAATACCCAAAGGAGAACACACTGCTCCAAATAGGCAGCGCGGTAGCACAGTGGTTAGCACGGTTGCTTCACAGCTTCAGGGTCTCAGGTTCGATTCCCGGCTTGGGTCACTGTCTGTGCGGAGTCTGCACCTTCTCCCCGTGTCTGCGTGGGTTTCCTCCGGGTGCTCCGGTTTCCTTCCACAGTCCAAAGATGTCCGGGTTATTGGATTGACCATGATAAATTGCCCTGAGTGTCCAAAAAGGTGAGGTGGGGTTACTGGGTTACAGGGTGGAGGTGTGGGCTTAGGCGAGGCGCTCTTTCCAAGAGTCAGTGCAGACTCGATGGGCCAATACGGGGGCAGTAGCACCTTTAGTTCTATAGATGGCTCTGGCTCTCGCAGTATAGTGGTATCCGTGTTTATACAGGTAGAGATGAGACATCAGGTTCGAGGGAGATTTACAGAATTACTGGCTGGAATTCTCAGGCTGTTGAGATTCTCTGTTTTTGCCGGCAGCGCTCCCCCACACGTGGGTTTCCCGGTGTATGGAGTGGCTTCAATGGGAAATCCCATTGACAAGCGGTGGGGGTAGAGAATCCCATCCCCGGCGAACAGCACAGCTAGCAGGCTGGAGAACCATAGTTTCCCGAGCATGGTCATCCCTCACTTAGATCACATGCAACCTTTTCAGCACCTTATATGTGGCCAAATGCCCAAGCGTTAGTTTACCAAATGACTGTTTATATAGGAGCTGGGCGAGGCCATTCAATCCCTACAACCTACATCTGCAGCTGCAACACTGGCATCTACCCGACGATCTGGAAACTGCCCAGTTATGTCCTGTCCACAAAAATTAGGACAAATCCAACCTGGCCAATTCCGCCCCATCAGTCTACTTTTCCTGATCATCAGTAAAGGGGCGGCACGGTGGCACAGTGGTTAGCACTGCTGCCTCACAGTGCCAGGGACCCAGGTTTATTCCAGCTTAGGTTGGGTGTCTGTGTGGAGTTGGCACATTCTCTCTATGTCTGCGTGGGTTTCCTCCGGATGCTCCAGTTTCCTCCCACAGTCCAGAGATGTGCAGGTTAGGTGGATTGACCATGCTAAATTGTATCCAAGAAGGTTAAGTGGGGTTATGGGGATAGGGCAGGGGCTTGGGCCTGGGGGAGGTACTCCTTCGGTGGGTCAGTGCAGAACCAATGGGCCAAATGGCCTCCTTCCGCACTGTAGGGATTCTATGATTCTGCGAAAATGATGGGGGGGTGGGGGGGGGGGGAATCAACAGTGTTATCAAGTCTCACTTACTCAGTAATACCCTGCTCATTGACACCCAGTTTAGGATCCGCCAGGGTCAGTCAGCTCCTGGCCTCATTACAGCCTTGGTTCACACATGGACAAAAGAGCTGAACTCCAGAGGTGAGATGAGCCCTTGACATCAAGGCAACATTTGATTGAGTGTGGGATCAAGGAGCCTGAGCAAAACTGGAGTCAATGGGAATCAGGGGGTGAAATGTTCTATTGGTTGGAGTCAGATCTGACACAAAGGAAGATGGTTGTGGTGGTTATTGAGGCCAATCATTTCAGTTCCAGGACATCACTGCAGGACTTCGTCAGGGTCGTGTCCTAGGCCCAACCATCTTCAGCTGCTTCATCAATGACCTTTACTCCATTATTAGATCAGAAATGGGGATGTTCGCTGATAACTGCACAATGTTCAGCACCAATCGTGACTCCTCAGACATTAAATGCTCGAGGTGCCCAGATGCAGCAAGACCTGACAATGTTCGGGCTTGGGTTGATAAGTGGCAATTATCATTCACGTCACACAAACATCAGGCAAGGATCATCTCAACAAGAGAGAATCTATCCATCTCCCCATGACATTTAATGGCATTACCATCACTGAATCCCCCACAATAAACATCCTGGGGGTTACCATTGACCAGAAACTGAACTGGTCCAACCATATAAATACTGTGGCTACAAGAGCAGGTCAGAGGCTGGGAATCCTGTGGAGAGTAACTCACCTCCTGACTCCCCCAAAATCAGTCCACCATCCACAAGGACACAAGTCAGGAGTCTGATGGAATACTCCCCACTTGCCTGGATTTATATAGCTCCAGTAACACTGAAAAATTTCAATTCCATCAAGGACAAAGAAGCTGACTTGATTGGCACTCCATCCACTACCTTCTTAATCCCCTCCCTCCACCACCGATGTATAGTGGCAGCAGTGCGTACTATCTATAAGATCAAGATGCACTGCAGCCACTCAGCAAGGTTCCTTCAACAGCACCTTCCAAATCCTCAGCCTCTTCCACCTAGAAGGACAAGGGCAACAGATCCATGGGAACACCACCACCAGGAAGTTCCTCTCCAAGGCACATACCACCCTGACTTGGAATAAAGCACCATTCCTTCACTATCCCTGTCAAAATCCTGAAACTTCCTCCCTAACAGCAGTGTGGGTTCATCTACACCATATGGACTGCAGGGCAATTAAGAATGGGCAATAAATATGAAATGAAATGAAAATGAAAATGAAATGAAAATTGCTTATTGTCACGAGTAGGCTTCAATGAAGTTACTGTGAAAAGCCCCTAGTCGCCACATTCCAGCGCCTGTCCGGGGAGGCTGGTACAGGAATCGAACTGTGCTGCTGGCCTGCTTGGTCTGCTTTTTTAAAAGCCAGCGATTTAGCCTGGTGAGCTAAACCAGCCCCTATACTAAATACTGGCTGAGCCAATGATGCCCACACCCCGTGAAAGAATAAAGAAAAATATGTTCCAATTTTGGATTGAGGTCATGACTGCCATGTGTATAAATGGGGAAAGAGGAAATAAAATAAAATATATGAAAGCAACAAAATGTTCTCCTTTTGTCTTGTGTCACTAGGCGCTGGATTCTGTTTGCACTTCCTGCTGTCGGAACAACAGGCGCACTGAGATTTCTCAAAATCAAAATTCAAAATTTGGACATCACTATGGTTGATGCAGCTCAGGCTTTAGGTGTTGCAATGCATCAAACCACAGCCAACCTTCAAAGCCTATCGATGGTCAGAGTGAGTATGAACGCATGCACTCATAGTTACAAAGATACAACATCACAGGAGGCCATTCGGTCCAGCGTGTCTGTGATGGCTCTTTGTAAGAGTAACCAAATTAGTCGTACTCCTCACTCTATCTCCAAATCCTCCTGTCACATTTTGTCCAATGCCCTTTTGAAAGTTATTGTTGAATCTATTCCTGCCAACCTTTCAGGAAAATACATTCCAGAACACAATAGCTCGCAGCAGATTTCCCCTCTGGTTCTTTTGCTCGCTGCTTTAAATCTGTGTCCCCTGTTCACCAGCCCTTCTGCCATTGGGTACAGTTATCCTCGTTGATTCGATCAAATGCCAATTAATTTAAGGGTGTGGCTGGCTATTGCCCATCTCTTGATTTGAGAATCCCTTTCTCGCTTCTCCAGAGGTCTTGCGGTGCAGTTAGTCGCATTGCTGCCAAAGGCTCTGGGTTTGAGTCCCATTCCAGGACTTGGTGGTCAAGATCATAGAATTTACAGTGCAGAAGGAGGCCATTCGGCCCATCGAGTCTGCACCGGCTCTTGGAAAGAGCACCCTACCCAAGCCTACACCCCCGCCCTATCCCCATAACCCAGTAACCCCACCCAACACTAAGGGTAATTTTGGACACTAAGGGCAATTTAGCATGGCCAATCCACCTAACCTGCACATCTTTGGACTGTGGTAGGAAACCGGAGCACCCGGAGGAAACCCACGCAGACACGGGGAGGACGTGCAGACTCCGCCCAGACAGTGACCCAAGCCGGGAATCGAACCTGGGACCCTTGAGCTGTGAAGCAATTGTGCTATCCACCATGTTACCGTGCTACCCTGTCAAGGGAGGCACGTTCATAATGTGGTCAAACAGTTTGACTATTGGCATGTCCATTCTTCCAGCTGGTGGTAAGAGCGGGAGAGACACCTGACCAGCCACGTTTGATGAAACTATAAGCGCCCCTGGCAACAGACTAGCGACCTATTCTGGGAGTTATTAGCTATGGAACTGGAGAAATGTCTGCCTTAGTGCATCACTAGGTGTGGGAAGGATATTGGAACATCGTGTTCTTAATGTTCTCTGCTCGAAGGAGAAGAATCCCAATTTCTCCATAGAAAGTTGAAATTCTTCATCGCTGGTACCATTCTTACATCTTTCACAAAACAGTTCGGGCAGAAAGGTGGTTTTGATGCTCACTGCTGCTCCGAGAGGTAACAGTTAACCTGATTGCTTTCTCTGCAGGACCTATTTCAAATGCATCAGGTGCAGCAGTTCTCAATTCTTCGCAAGATCGTTCACCTTGGATACGGCTCTATGCTTTTCAGATACTGCGCAGCGCAGGCCGCATGTCCTGATACTCTATTGAAGGTGAGTCGATGCGCCTCACTGACCATTGATTACTGAACTGTGCTGATATGACTTCTACCTCTATCTCACGGAGGCTCTCTCTTCCAGCCACTCCACGACTTGCTGACTGCAGCTACTGCTCAGGCTAATGAGGAAGACATCGCTCTCGGTCTCAAAGCGATCGGCAATGCAGGGCAGCCAGCCAGTATCAAGAATATCATGAAACTATTACCTGGATTCGGCACGGCAGCTGCCAATATCCCACTGAAACTCCAGGTTGACGCGCTCATGGCGCTGCGCAACATCGCAAAGAAAGACCCAGCAAAGGTACATCAAACAGTCAAGGGGTTCTATACAAATGATGAACTTAATAGGATTGGAGTAGGAGGCATTAGCCATTTTCTAAGTCTTCCATACACGGATGAGTCCTCTCTGTTTTGGCAACTTTTTCAAGATAGACATGTACAAGTTTGAAATTTCTTTTTGTCTTCCTCAATATTCTAACCTATTTTGTCCACTATTCCACTTTCCTCCAGTTCTCCATATTCCTTTGTTCATATTGGAGTGGATTTAGGAGCAGGATAAGGTCATTCAGCTCCTTTAATTTGATTATGGTTGACCAATGCCTCAACATTTCATTGGTCCTACCGTCTTAAATGCTCAATTCACTTGACCCACTATCCACTGTCTTTTTGGGGAGATACTTCAATATTTCTGCCAGCCTTTGCAATTCCCTCCCACATCTCTCTTCCTCGCTACCTTTCTCTCTACTTTGAGAAGCCCCCGAACATCTACCTCTTTGATCAACTTTTGGTCATGTGCCTTGATACCTCTTCATGTGGCTTGCTGTCAGAATCTGTTTTACAATCACTCCCGTGAAGCGCCTTGGGACACTTCATTAAAGGTGCTTTATAAATACAAGTTATTGTTGTAGTAGCTTTTGTGTGGGGAATACATGATGCCCGATTTAACTCGTCAATAGCTTCCATCTGATTATAAAATGATCACTGTTGTTCTTGATTCCCACTGTGGGGGTGGTTTAGCACAGGGCTAAATCGCTGGCTTTGAAAGCAGATTATGGCAGGCCTGCAGCATGGTTCAATTCCCGTACCAGCCTCCCTGAACAGGCGGTGGAATGTGGCGACTAGGGGCTTTTCACAGTAACTTCATTTGAAGCCTACTTGTGACAATAAGAGATTTTCATTTCACATCAATGGCAGGATTTTCTGGCTGTCTCCCATCACCACAGCGCATCTCCCCCCCCCCCCCCCCCCCCCCCCCACTATCCGCTCCCGCCATCGAATACCCCCATGACCGGGATTTTATGATTCTGTGATTCTGCATAAAGTCAACGACCGCTTTTGGCTGCCTCTCCAAATTTTCCCTTCCATTCCCCACCGGTTCCCACCATGGGTGGAACCAGAAAGTCCCAGCACAAGTCAGACAGTTTTTCTCTTGTAGCATTTGAAACACTTCCATTAAATCACACCCCAACCTTCAAAATTCAAGAGGATACCAATAAATTGGAAACAACCTGCCTTCGTCCAAGCCCACTTGAGATTCTCACTAATTATATTTTATATTATGGGCGATACATGTCCAGCCTTTCACACCGGCAGGATCGTCCCATCACCCCGACAGGGAACCCCTGCCACTGGCTTCCCAGCAGCAAGTGGTGTATTCAGTGGGAAACCCCCTTGACAATGATGGGACCAGGAGGCCCCACTGCCGGCCAATGGTAGGCCACCTTCCTCCTGGCTGCGAAACGGGCCCTGTATGTTCTAACTGTTTCCTATTGGACAGTCTGAAGAACATTAACCCATTAACTCCCTCTGTGATTGGACCATTCACCTCCTGCTCTCAATATTTTTCAACCAGTTTATAATGCATTTTTATCTTTCAATCGTCAGTTCTGATACCTGAAAGTTTTACTCAACAAGTCGTGATCTGGGGCGGGATTCTCCGGCCGCGTCCTCCTGCCGACCAGTAATTCCTGCCCAAGGTCAATGGACCTTTACATGGTCCACGTCCCGTGCATGCCGATCTTGCGGTGGGCGGGGCGGAAGAGTCCAACACCTCGATATTCCTCTTTACTGTTTGACTCATTCTATATTTTCCAGATTTTCAGCATTGTCAGTGCTTTTCACATTCATTTTATTCTTGATATTTATTTTGTTTTTTGTTAATTAGAAACTATTACCCACTGGAGATTAGAGAGGCGAAGGGTCGGGATTCTCCGACGCCCCGCTAGGTTGGAGAATCCCCGAGGCGCGAATCCCGTGCCGCCGCCCCAACGCAGGCTGCCCTATTCTCCGCCGTTTTTCGGGCGGCGGCGGGATTTCCGCCACGCCAGTCGGGGACCATTGACAGCGACCCCCCCCACCCCCGGCAATTCTCCGGTACCGATGGGCCGAGCGGCCGTCCAGTTTTGGCCAATCCCGCCAGCGTGAATTACTCACCTCACGCACGGTGGGACCTGGCAAGTGAGGGTGCGGGGGCGGTCCTCGGAGGGGGGGGCGCTGGGGGGGGGGGGGGGGGCACGGTGGCCGGGCCCAAGATCGGGGCCTACCGATCTACGGGCGGGCTGGTTCCCTGGGGGGACTGTTTTCCTCCTCGCCGGGCCCCTGTAGGGCTCCGCCAATTTCCTGGGGGTCCGGCGAGGAGACGAGAACCCCCGTGCATAGGCCGGCTGGTCTGCACATGCGTGGAAATACGCTGACCGGTCCGCGCATGTGCGAGGTCACGCCAGCCGGTCTGCACATGCGTGAACTCGCGCCGGCTGGAGCGGCACCAACCCCTCCACCAGCCACCTAGCCATCAAAAATGCAGAGAATTCCTCACTTTCGGGGGCTGTTGCCGCCGGAGTGGCTAGCGCCAGTTTCCCCGCCGGCGTGGGGACTTAGTCCCCAGAAGGGAGAATCCGCAAGGTCTTTACTCAAGATCGAGTTGGACGGATTTCGGTAACTAAAAACAAAATACTGCAGATGCTGGGAATCTGAACTAAAAACAGAAAATTTTGGATAGACTCAGCAGGTTTGGTTGCATCTGTGGACGGTGACAGAGTTAACATTTCGAGTCAGTATGACCCTTGGAATCATAGAATTTGGCCCATCGGGTCTGCCCTGACCCTCGGAAAAAGCACTCTACCTATCTCCATAACCCCACCTAACCTGCACATCTTTGGAGTGTGGGAACAAATCTGAGCACCCAGAGGAAACCCAGGAATTGGAGCGTCACCTCGTAATGTTCTGTGCTCTAAGGAGAAGAATCGCAATTTCTCCAGAGAAAGTTGAAGGCATAGAATCATAGAATTTACAGTGCAAAAGGAGGAACTGGCCCCTGGACACGGGAAGAGTGTGCAAACTCCACCCAGACAGTGAGCCAAGGCCGGGATTGAACCCGGGACCCTGGAGCTGTGAGGCAGCAGTGCTAACAACTGTGCCACTGTGCTGCCCACAAAGCCACCTCTTCTTCAGCGACTTCTGATAGACAAAGGAGTCCAGGGTTATGAGGGGACAGAGAGAAAAGTGGAGTTGAGACCACACAAAGATAAGCCATGGTTTTCCTACATGGTGGGGTAGGCTCAAGGGGCTGACTGGCCTTCTCTTGCTCCTCAATCCTATGTTCCAATGTAGCTTCCCCAATGCAGACTGTTCAGAACAGTTCAGAACAGTGCAGAAAGAGGCCATTCGGCCCATTGATTCTGTACCGGCTCTTGGAAAGAGCACCCTACTTAAACCCACACTTCCACCCTTTCCCTGTAACCCAGGAACCCCACCTAACCCAAGGGCAATTTAGCATGGCCAATCCACCTAACCTGCACATCTTTGGACTGTGGGAGGAAACCAGAGCACCCGGAGGAAACCCACGCAGACACGGGGAGAATGTTTCGAACAGAACCAAGCTTTCCCTCAATATCATTGGTGTCACTTAAATGCAATACTTCGGGAGCAGAAACAATATCTCGATAAGTTAAAAATAATTATTACTATTTTATAATGTTTTATTGCTTTTTTTATGTAACGGGTAAGTATTCATATCTGTGATGTTTTCCAATTCACACATTTGTGTTTCGGCAATCTAATCCAGAAAAATCAGAAATCCAGAATTACAAGATCTTCAGCATTCTGGGCTGGAAAGGTTACGCTATATATACACCGTAAGAAGTCTTACAACACCAGGTTAAAGTCCAACAGGTTTGTTTCAAACACGAGCTTTTGGAGCGCAGCTCCTTCTTCAGGTGACTGGAGAGGTATGATCCAGTAAGGATCCAGTAAGACTTCTTACTGTGCTCACCCCAGTCCAACGCCGGCATCTCCACATCATATATATACACAAAAATGGGAGATAAAATGATAGCACCATCCGCAATCGACCATGACAGCACTGGCTGTTTAATCACTGTTTGTCTCTTTCTTGTGGCCCAGGTACAAGCCATCACTATTCAGGTCTTCATGAATCGACGGAATCATCCTGAATTACGAATGTCTGCTTGTGCAATATTCCTGTGCACCAAGCCGTCTTTGAACTCATTGTTAGTCCTAACTAACTCACTGTTAAAGGAGCCTAGTTTGCAGGTGGCAAGCTTTGCTTATTCACAATTCAGATCGCTTGCGAGGAGCTCACTCCCATCCCTCAGTTCTTTGTAAGTGCATAGACCTCCTGCCAGAAATTTTAAGTCATTCACAGATGAATGAGCGTGATATCTCTATGACTAAAATGCATCTACCTTTCATTTCAACAGGGCTGCTGGCTGCAGTATAGCTGCAAAACTCTTAAGTCCCAGATTTGACCAGCTTGGCTTACGTTTCAGCCAAGTATTTCACCCTGACCTATTTAACTGTAAGTGTGCTACAAAACGGTTAAAAGAAAGGTGTATCTCTTCCAGTGAAACAATTTCAAACGTAATGGAACATCCTCTTTAAAGTAGAGCATTAACAGGAAGAGAAAATGGTTCAAGCAATAGCAGAGAGAATACGGGAAAATAGCAGAGGAAATACAGGAGCCCATAGAAAGCATCCATAGGGTTGGTTTAGCTCAGTGGGCTAGACAGCTGATTTGTGATGCATCCTATCACAACTTGGTATGGCAACTGCTCGGCCCAAGACCATAAGAAACTTCAGAGAGTCGTGAACACAGCCCAGTCCATCACACGAACTGGCCTCCCATCCATTGACTCTGTCTACACCTCCCGCTGCCTTGGGAAAGTGGGCAGCATAACCCAGCTTACTCACTCTTCCTCCTTCTGCCTTCGGGCAGGAGATACAAAAGTCTGAGAACACACACAAACAGAGTCAAAAACAGCTTCTTCCCCGCTTTTACCAAACGCCTAAACGGCTTTCTTTTGGACTGACCTGATTAATACTACACTCCTATATGCTTTACCCGATGCCGGTGTCTATGTATTTACACTGTGTACCTTGTGTTGCCCTATTACGTATTTTCTTTTCTTGTACTAAATGATCCGTTTGAGCTGCATGCAGAAAAATACTTTTCACTATATCTCGGTACACGTGACAATAAACAAATCCAAATATTGTTCCTCCAGATATTTCATCATTCACATTTTCTATCATATTGAATGACAAAGAGGTCACAACTTGGAAACAAGCCATTCTCAACCAGTCCATGACAACAATTACCTTCCACACAAATAGTTGTACTTACTCAATTAATTCCTGCTCTTGTTCCCATGTCCATTTGAACCCTCTCTGTTCATCCCCCTTTTGCAATCTCATCTTAATGTTGGTGACTGTGTAATGGGGGCCGGTTTAGCTCAGTTGGCTGAACAGCTGGTTCGTGATGCAGAGCGAGGACAACAGCACGGGTTCAATTCCCGTACCTGCTGAGGTTATTCACGAAGGCCCCGCTTTTTCAACCTTGCCCCTCACCTGAGGTGTGGTGGTCCTCAGGATGAACCAGTCAGCTCTCCCCCTCAAAGGTCATCTTTGCAGCCTATGGTCATCTGGGACTATGGCTACGTTACTTTCCTTACTTTTTAATGTTGGTGTAGATCCTGCCTCACTCAGTGTGACTGGAGATGAACTCATGATTCTTTCTGTGAAGTTGCTTCACTCGCCCTGTGTTCTCAATCTTTCCTACTAAATCTCTCGCCCATCACTCTTGACCCTTCGCCGAATTCCTACAGTCTGCCTCTTTCTATCCTGTGCCACTCTTTCACTTTTTTAAGACTTCTTTCTTTCTGCAGAGGGTTTTTGTGATCTGGAAGAGCCTGAAAGAGCAGTGGAAGCAGATTCAATAATAACTCAAAAGGTTTGATAGATAATTGAACAGGTAATAAGGAAGAGAAATGGAATTTTGGTCTTTTTAGCTAAAGGGATAGACTGTAAAAGTAGAGAAGTGTTGTAACTGCACAAGGCATTAGTGAGACTGCACATAGCGTACTGGGTACAGTTTTGATCCTCTTATTTGAGAAGGGGTGTAGTTACAATAGAGCCAGTTTAGAAGAGGTTCACTAGATTGATTCCGGTGATGAGGGGTTTGTCTGCTGAAGAGAGATTGAGTAGTTTAGATCTATATAAAGAGTTTAGACGAATGAGGGGAGATCTAATTGAGGTATACAAGATGATAAAAGGTGTGGATAAAGTAGGTGTAGAACGGATGCTTCCTCTTGTGGGTCAATCTAGAATGAGAGGTCAATGTTAGGATAAGAGGAAGCAGATTTAACACAGAGATGAGGAGAAATTACTTCTCTCAAAGGGTCGTGAATCTGTGGAATTCACTATTGCAGAATGCGGTGGATGCTGGGACATTGAGTAAATTTAAGGAGGGGATTTTCAATTAGTAATGAGTTGAAGGGTTGTGGAGAATGAGCAGGAAAGTGGAGTTGAGTCCCAGAAGAGATCATCCATGATCGTGTTGTATGGCGGGCAGAGCAGGCTCAAGGGGTTGAATTGCCGACTCCCGCTCCTAGTCCTTTATGTTCTTATGTTCTTTTTATGATGGGGCTAAATCTGGAGGACAATGAAACCACCTGGATAGCTCTATCAAAGAGCTAGCACAGACATGATGGGCCAAGTGGTGTCTTTCTTTGCTGTATCATTTTATGATTCATAATTAGAATCCTATCATAAGTGATTCTTAATTGCTTCCATAGATCAGTCTATTGATAACCACAAAACGATTATTGCAAAAACCCCATCTGGTTCATTAAGGAAGGAAATCTGCCGTCCTTACGCAGTCTGGCCGACATGCAACTCCAAATCCACAGCAATGTGGTTGATTGTTAAATGCCCTCTGAAATGGTCCAGCAAGCCACTCAGTTCAAGGGCAATTAAGGATGGGCAATAAATGCTGGCTCATCCAAGAATTTTACAAAAAGGTTAACTTTTTTCATTATTCTGTTTTACTATTTCACCAACTATGGAAGAATGTGGTTGACTTTCTCGCTGCAAAAAATAATTCCGGTGCATCTTTCAGATAAAACTCAAAGGTTTCAGAATCACTCAGACCTAACAAAACATCTTTGCCGCTCACTGGATACTGAAGAACAGACTCCGAAATTCAAAAGTTGCTGAGGAATCAGCCCAATATCTCAATCAACCGCACAATGAACAGCAGAGCTTGGCTTCTCCTTCAAGCAATTGGCATTGTGACGAGATAGAAATTTGATCATTGTATCACTTAGGCTCTCTTCTTTAAATTCTATATGTACTGTGACTGAATCACTGTCATGGTGACAGGGGGCAAAATGCATAATTTTAAATGCAGGTCAGATTTGACTTACAGCGGTATATTTAGAAAGCAGTGGCAGGATCAGTCAGAGTCAGCATGGATTGAGGAAGGGGAAATCATGCTTGACAAATCTGTTGGAATTCTTTGAAGAGGTAACCAGTACAGTTGACAAGGGGGAGCCAGTCAATTAGATATATTTGGACTTTCAGAAGGCATTTGACAAAATCCTGCATAAGAGGCAATTGTGCATAATTAAAGCGCATGGGATTGGGGGAAGTTTATTGAGGTGGATAGGAAACTGGTTGGTGGAGAGGAAGCAAAGAGTAGGAATTAATGGCTCCTTTTCAAATTGGTAGACAGTGACCAGTGGGGTACCGCAGGGATCAGTGCTGGGACCTCAGCTAAACACAATATATATTAATGATTTGGATGAGGGAACAAAATTTAACATCTCAAAGTTTGCAGATGATACCAAGTTGGGTGGGAGGGTGAACTGTGTCGAGGATGCAGGGATCCTACAGCATGATCTGGACAGGTTGGGCGAGCGGGCAAATCAGTGGCAGATGCAGTATAATTTGGATAAGTGTGAGGTTATTCACTTTGAAAGCAAAAACAGGAAGGCAGATTACTACCTGTTGGGCAGCACGGTAGCACAAGTGGATAGCACTGTGGCATTTCAGCGCCAGGGTCCCAGGTTCGATTCCCCGCTGGGTCACTCTCTGTGCGGAGTCTGCACCTTTTCCCCATGTCTGCGTGGGCTTCCTCTGGGTGCTCCGGTTTCCTCCCACAGTCCAGGTTAGGTGGATTGGCCATGCTAAATTGCCCTAATGTCCAAAAAAGATTAGGGGGGGTTATTGGGTTACGGGGATAGGGTGGAAATGAGGGCTTAAGTGGGTCGGTGCAGATGCGATGGGCTGAATGGCCTCCTTCTGCATTGTATGTTCTATGTACCGGAATGATTGTAAATTGGGAGAGGGGAGTGTGCAGTGGGACCTGGGTGTCCTTGTGCACCAGTCGCTGAAGGTAAGCATGCAGGGGCAGCAGGCGGTAAAGAAGGCTAATGGTATGTTGGCCTTCATTGCAAGAGGTTTCGAGTACAGAAGCAAGGATGTGTTGCTGCAATTATACAGGGTCTTGGTGAGGCCACATCTGGAATATTGTGTGCAGTTTTGGTCTCCTCTGAGGAAGGATGTTCTTGCTCTTGAGGGAATGCAACGAAGGTTTACCAGACTGATTCCAGGGATGGCGGGACTGTCATATGAGGAGAGATTGACTCGGTTGGGATTGTTCTCGCTGGAGTTTAGAAGAATGAGGGGGGATCTCATAGAGACTTATAAAATTCTAACAGGACTAGACAGCATAGATGCAGGGAAGATGTTACCAATGATGGGTGTGTCCAGAACCAGGGGTTACAGCCTGAGGATTCAGGGTAAACTATTTCGGACGGAGATACACACCCTCTGCCTCTTATCCTGAATCTGTGTCTGCTGGTTCTAGAATTCTCCACCAAGGGAAACAATTTTATCCTGTCCACTCTATCTCGTCCCCTCATAATTTTGTACACTTCAATTAAGTCACCCCTCGGCTTTCTTTGTCCCAAGGAAAATAACCCAGACCTGTCCAATCTCTCCTCGTAGACACACTTTTCCAGACCTGGCAACATTCTTGTAAACCTCCTCTGCCCTCTCTCCAGAGCAATAACGTCCTTCCTGTAATGTGGTGACCAGAACTGTACACAATACTCCACTTGTGGCCTCACCAGTGTTTTATACAATTCCAACATTATATCCTTACTTTTATATTCTATACCTCTGTCAAAGAGGGAGAGTATTCCATATGCTTTCTTACCGTTATTATCATTCTCACTGCATTTTAAACTGCATCTTCAATCTTCAATCACCCTGAGGATAAAAATCTATCAGTGCTTTACACAGAAAGTTAGCGTAAATTCGAAATGTTCTCGTAACAAAGTAACAAAGCGACCCTGGTTTTGCTGGATAGATCATTGGAACTATTGATCCAGTGTTTGCTGTTGTTTCCTTGACGATGCTTTCGAGTGACTGGTTAATTGGCTGTTTGTTTTGATGACGTAGACAAGCTGATGTCGGGACTATCTGCTAAAACCATCACAATGAACAATGTTGGGAGCCTCATCCCCACATTAGCAGCAGCCAGAGTCAGAGGTCACACGTTGGGATCTGCCGCCAATCTTGTCGAGGTAATGCACCACCTAGCGAGAGAAATTCCAGTCGATGTGAAACTTTACGGTCCCCAAGCTTTCATCCTGGACGTGTGGCTTGTTCAAATGTTTTTCTGAGGTGCATTTTTTGTTCAAAGGTTGGATTCCGAATGGAAGGTCTCCAGGAGGTCATAACGAAAAGTCGTGCGGGAGTCAGACGAGTTCCTGAAATGAGACAAATTCAACGTATTTTAAATGGGGTAAGACCAGGCTAGCACTGGCAGCGATATCAATGACAGAAAAATTCTGCAAGTACTCAGCAGGTCAGGGAGCATGTACGGAAAGAGAAACAGAGTTATTGGGTCGTAACTTCTTCGGAGTGACAATCAGCGTCTGATTACAGTCCAAACCCACTTACCTGGATTAAAATTCGAAAGAGCCTGACTCGCCCGACCTTCCTGATTCAGGCTGGGTGAGATTCAGACAGTGCAGTGCGTCCCTGACTCCAGTGTTGACTCGCCCCTTTTGTACGGCAACAACTGCTGTAAAGCAGGTGAATGTAAATGTTCCATTTAAAATAACAGTCCAGGGAGAAGGTCTCTAAGGTAAGTGGGTGGGGGTATCGGACATGTGTGGAACGGGCATCAGGGTTTGGGGGTCCATTGGGGGTTGGGTGGTCAGACATGACAGGCGGGTTAAACATTGAGGGTGCGGTGTCGGACATGGGGTAGGACATTGGGGATGAGGGTTGGGTCTGGTTGGTGGGGGGCGGGGTCAAGTTGGCTGGGGAGTGGGGGTGGAGTCGGGTTGGAGCTGGATGTCAGGTCAGATCGGATGGGGTGAGTGTCAGGCTGGGTCGGAATGAGGGGTGGGGGTCTGGTCAGGTCGGAGGGGTGAGGGCCGAGTCAGGTCAGGTGAGGCCAGAGTGGCAATGGGTTGGGGTGGAAAGGGTCCATTCAGTTGTGTCAGATGGTCAGGTCAAAGGGGGTGGTGAATTAACCTGCAGAGCAGGGCTGTGGGGGACTCCCCTGGGGGTTTGAGTGTGTCATGTGGCGAGTGATCTGGGTCTTTAGTTACCCTGAAGTTAGAAGTGTTTTTATTTCTTCAAACTCTTTCAGAGTTTGCCTTAGGTGATGATGATTATCCTGCTTAGGTTCCCAACCCCCTGTCATTCTGCTGTGTTGGTGGAAATATTGAACCCTCTCCCGCAAACAACTGTTAAAGCTGGGGATTAACAGCAAATTTCCAAACTGAATCTGATAGCTTTTGTTTACTAAGTGGGGCAGAAAATAAATCAGCAAATAGAAAAGGCATATCAGAAAGTCAATATTACAATAATGATGGGTGAATTCAATATGTAGGTGGACTGGGAAAATCAGGTTGGGAGTGGATCACAAGAAAAGGAATTTGTGGAATATCTAAGATCGTTTTCTGGAGCAGCTTGTGACAGAGCCTACTAGGGAACAGACAATACTGGATTTGGTGATGTGTAATGAAGCAGACTTGATTAGGGAACTTCAGGTGAAGGAACCCTTAGGGAGCAGTGACCACAATATGACAGAATTTACCCTGCAGTTTGAGAGCGAGAAGCGGCAATCAGATATAACGATATTACAATTAAAAAAAGGTGACTGCAAAGACATGAGGGAGGAACTGGCCAGAGTTGATTGGAAAAGGAACCTAGCAGGAAAGACAGTGGAACAGCAATGGCAGGAGTTTTGGGGGGTTATTCGGGAGGCACAGCAGAAATTCATCCCAAGGAGGAGGAAACATGCTAAGCGGAGGACGAGACATCGATGGCTGATGAGGGGCAACATAGAAGCAAAAAAAAAAGCATACAAATTGGCAAGGATTAGTGGGAAACCAGAGAATTGGGAAGCCTTTAAAAGCAAGCAGAGGACAACTAAAAAAGCAATAACTGGGGGGGCGGAAGATTAAATATAAATGTAAGCTAGCTAGTAATAAGAATCATAGAATTTAAGGTACAAAAGGAGGCCATTTGGCCCATCGAGTCTGCACCGGCTCTCAGAAAGAGCACCCTACCCAAGCCCACACCCCCACCCCATCCCCACAACCCAGTAACCCCATCCAACTCTATGGGCAATTTTTGGACACTAAGGGCAATTTAGCATGACCAATCCACCTGACCTGCACATCTTTGGACTGTGGGAGGAAACCGGAGCACCCGGAGGAAACCCATGCACACACGGGGAGAACGTGCAGACTCCCTTCAATTGTGTACTCCATCCAACAACTACTTTTACTTCCCGTCACACATTCTATTCATTTTGAGCTTTGGAAATTGTGATCTTTTAGATCAGATCATTCCCCTCGCAGTTAGTTGTAGATGATGGTGATATTAAATGGGAAATTATAAATTAGGGTTTAAATAGTAAGATATTTTGATTTATTTTATGCATATTGATGAGTAGAATTAACTTTCAATTCAGCATTTGTCCATTAGAAGAATCAAGACTGAAATAATTAAGTGGCCTGCACCTTGTCAATTATGAAAAAGTTCACATGAATTTGGAAAGATGAACACCAGATTTGCTTCCCTCCCTTTGTGACAACACTGCGATTAACCTAGGATACTTAAAAAAAAATTTTTTTTTAGAGTACGCAATTATTATTTTTTTTCCAATTAAGGGGCAATTTACCAACCCTGCACATCTTTGGGTTGTGGGGGTGAAACCCACGCAGACATGGGGAGAATGTGCAAACTCCACACGGACAGTGACCCAGGGCCGGGTTCCGAAAACCTGCTCAAGATGATAACAGCATGTTGGGTATCACTGCTACCTCACAGTGCCAGCGACCAGAGTTCAATTCCGGTCTTGGGTGACTGTCTGTATGGAGATTTCACGTTCTCCCGCGTCTTGATCCAGATGTTCTTGTTCTCGAGGGAGTGCAGCGAAGGTTTACCAGACTGATTCCAGGGATGGCGGGACTGTCATATGAGGAGAGATTGACTAGGTTGGGATTGTTCTCGCTGGAGTTCAGAAGAATGAGGGAGGATCTCATAGAGACTTATAAAATTCTAACAGGACTAGACAGGGTAGATGCAGGGAAGTTGTTACCAATGATGGGTGTGTCCAGAACCAGGGGTCACAGTCTGAGGATTCCGGGTAAACCATTTCGGACAGAGATAAGGAGACATTTCTTCAAAGAGTGGTGAGCCTGTGGAATTCATTACCACAGGAAGTAGTTGATGCTAAAACTTTGAATATATTCAAGAGGCGGCTGGATATAGCACTCGGGGAGAATGGGATCAAAGGCTATGGGGAGAAAGCAGGATTAGGCTATTGAGTTGGATGATCAGCCATGATCGTGATGAATGGCGGAGCAGGCTCGAAGGGCCAAAAAGCCTCCTCCAGCTCCTATCTTCTATATATCTATTATCTATGTCTATGTGGGTTTCCTCCGGGTGCTCCTGTTTCCTCACACAGTCCAAAGATATGCAAGTTAGGAGGTTAGGCCATTCCAAAAATAATTGCTCCTTAGTTTCTGAAGATGTGAAAGTTAAGTGAGGTTACGGAGATGAGGTGGGGGAGTGGGTCTAGGTAGAGTGCTCTTTAGGAGGGTGGGTGCAGACTTGATGGGCTGAATGGCCTCTTTCTGCACTGTATGGATTCTATGAAATATATTAGAACTTCCAGAGAACTGGAAAATGGCTAATGTAACACCCCGGTAAAGAAGGAAGGGAGGCAGAAGACGGGAAATTATAGACCAGTAAGCCTGACTTCGGTCATTGGTAAGATTTTAGAGTCCATTATTAAAGATGAGATCGCGGAGTACTTGGAAGTGCATGGTAAAATAGGACTGAGTCAGCACGGCTTTGTCAAAGGGAGGTCATGTCTGAGAAATCTGTTAGAGTTCTTTGAGGAGGTAACAAGGAAGGTAGACAAAAGAGAGCCAGTGGATATGGTTTAGTTGGATTTTCAGAAGGCCTTGGACAAGGTGCCGCATAGGAGATGACATCCAATAGTTGAGATCATTATTCCCTCAATAATGATGATCTCTGGTTCCAAACTCAAAGTCCACACACATCTCAGCTCCAGGAAAAGCTTAAAAATAATCAAAATATCCTGTCCAAATTTTGAAATTCCCGGATAAATACCAGCCAGTGCTCGAGATGATAACCAATTACTTGTCTGTCTTCAGCACAGCACCATGGGATCACTTATTACAGAATGGGAGGCTGGACTTGTGCCTGGATTCAAACCCAAAATCCTGTCCAGGTGACTTTTCAACTAAACCTGTTGGCTTTAAAACACAGCAGTTATTATTCCTGCTTTGGCAGCGTGGTAGCGCAGTGGGTAGTCCTGTTGTCTCACAGTGCTAAGGTCCCAGGTTCAATCCCAGCTCTGGGTCATTGTCTGTGTGGAGTTTGCACATTCTCCCCCTGTTTGCGTGGGTTTTACCCCCACAACCCAAAGATGTGCAGAGTAGGTGGATTGACCACGCTAAATTTCCCCTTAATTGGAAAAAATTAATTGGGTAGTCTAAATTTTTTTTAAAAATTATTCCTGCTTTATCAGGAAAGCCAGGGAGGTATTTGCAAAACAAAACCCTTCAACTGAAACTTTACCTAAATTCTGTCTTGAGGCCTGAGCAAGGGAGCAGAAGGGTATATGACAGGAAACAAGAAGGAACCGGAAATCCAGAGCTGAGACTGGACACACAAACATCACGACCCTCAACCCTGTGACCCACACACGGGTCACGACCCGCGCTTTGAAAAACCCTGGGATGGATTTTCCACTTCTGAGGCTGAGTGCTGGCTCGAATGGAGAATCTGTTGGAGTTTCACGGCAGGAAAATTGGACGAACCCCTCACCGATACTGGTACCTGTGAGGGGCTAGCACCGGCGCCACATGAAACGTCCGTGGAACGTGCTAAAAATGGCTGGAGAATAGCCAGGAACCAGGCCACGCATGCACACGGCTGATGACCTGCACCGATCACACAGTAAAACATGGTGCCGGCCGTGATCGGACCCTAACCCAGGGACTGCACAGCCCATCCCCTGGCCACCCCCCACTAGCCTCCCCTAGCGAACCCCCCCCCCCCCCCCAAGCAGCGACACGGATCCCAGACGGGTTTTGCGGCACTGAACACAGTCCGCAGCCGGCACGCCGGGTTCTCTACCACTGAGACCATACATGGCCCTGTCCGTCGGGGTCTTGGCCCATCGAGGGCGGAGCATCGTGAGTGGGCTGCCCATTCACGCAAAAGGTGCGCATCATGATTCGAGGTGGGGGTGGGGCGGAGGACGGCGGACCGGCATCAAACCGGCGCCGGCCCCAATTCCCGAGTCAGAATCTATTTTCCGCCCAATCTTTGATTTCGCCGTTGGGCTACGGAGAATACCGCGCCTTCTTCTAGATGGTAGAGTTCACGGGTTTGTCAGGGAATAAAATATTGCAGTGCAGTGTGGTGAACAAATGGGACGGTCAGCTACAAAGAAGAGGGAGCCGTGATTAAGTAACCAAAGAAAATAATTGTGGGACGATAAAGTGGGTGGTAGTTGGACATTAAAGAAATAAAAGTTGGGTCTGGGAAGACATCAATGGCATTATTGGCAGACATTGACAAGTGTGGTCTGATCCTAATATTCTCATTGATGAAGAATCTGCCTTCTCAACCTCGCTCCCTCGCCTGAGGTGTGGTGATCTTCAGGTTAAATCACCACCAGTCAGCTCTCCCCCCTCAAAGGGGAAAGCAGCCGATGGTCATCGAGGGCTACGGCAACTTTACCTGATCTCATTATCGGAACATTTGTGAATTGTTAATACTATGATTTCAGTTCCCAGACTGGAAATCTTTGCCAGAAAAGGTACCGCTAGCTTCAGCGTACATGAAACTACTTGATCAAGAGATAGCTTTTGTGGAGTTCCGGAAGGACGATATTCGCAAAGCCATTCAGGTAAGAATGAACCGTGACTAATACACGGCTTGTTACAGAAGAATGCATTTGACTGAGTTGGTCTGAGGGTGGCTTTGGCCGACAGGTAGAGGTCAAGTGAAATTCTGTACTTTTTCTTCGTAGTCAGTGACTGAAACACACGGGAAACTCAGCACTTTGAGAAAGGTTCTCAACCGACTCCAGAAACCAATTGAAATGCATCCTGCGGCGGCATTACTGACAGCTGAGCTACGACGCTTCGTCCCCACATGTGTAGGTCTTCCCATGGAGCTGTCCTTCCTGTCTGCTGCCGTGGCGAGAGCCAATCTCAAAGGTAAGGGTTTTGGTTGCATTTTTCTCAACCTGTGTAAATGCTCCTTCAGCTCACACGACAGGTGGTCAAACCACCAATCTCTCTACAAAGCCTGCTTATTACCCGCTAACCTTAGAGCACTAAGGGACAATCACCATAGCCAATCCACATAACCTGCACATCTTTGGAGTGTGGGAAGAAGCCAGAGCACCCGGAGGAAACCCACGCAGGCACGGGGAGAAGGTGCAGAATCCACCCACGTTCACCTGAGGTTGAAATTGAAGCCGGGTCCCTGCCGCTGTGGAGGCAGCAGTGCTAACCACTGTGCCACCGTGCCACCCTGATTGCAGTGCTACGCTTGGGACGTGGGTCCGTTTACCATTCCCCGTTGCGCCCTGACGTCTAAAAGGCATGCTAAATCATTTCAGAAAATGGTAAGAACCTGCCATGTTCCATGGTTTAGAGTTATGTGTGGGCCAGTCCCGAAGGCACTGCAGGTTATGGCGAACCAGGTGGCTTTTCACAACAATCCATCAGTTTTGATGGTCTTTCTATCTGGTGCAGATTGATTGAACTTGCTTTCACTTTCTGCAATTCCTTATTATCGTCTGGGGTCGCTTGGGCGAGCTGTCCAGCATTCTGTTTAGAAACCAGCCTGACGTACCCCACTGGCAGGATAGATCCTGTAGAGTTGGCAGTACAGGGGTATACAGCCAGAGGGAGTAGCCCTTGAAGTCCTCAGCATCGACTCTGGACCAGATAAAATCTCATGGCATCAGGTCAAACACAGGCAAGGAAACCTCCTGCTGTTCACCCTCTGGAGCCCTGCCTCAGCTGATGAATCAGTGCTCTGTTGAACACAACTTGGAGGAGGCACTGAGGGTGGCTAGGACACAGACGGTACTCTGGGTGAGGGACTTCAATGCCCATCACCAAGAATGGCTCGGTGGTAACACCACTGGTCGAGCTGGCCAAGTCCTCAAGGACATATATGCCAGACTGGGCCAGTTGCAGGAAATAAGAGAACCAACAAAAGGGGAAAATGTACTTGACCTTATCCTCACCAATCTACCAGATGCGCCTGTCCATGGCAGTGTTGGTGGGAGTGAGCACTGCACAGCCATTGGGAAGACCATGGGCTGGAGTCTCCATCCCCTGCCGCCTGTAGTGAAGTTCCCGATGCAGCGGAGAATCCAGTATCAGGCAAAAAAACGGTTGAGATGCTCTGGTTCCTTGCTGACAGTGGCATTGAGGTTCGCACCCCGCGCCAGCGTGAGGATGCAAATGTGTCAATTTGATTCTCCGCTCCTCTGACCAGTGTTCAAGTGGGTAAGAATGGTGCAGATAGTTACAAACGTGGCTCTGACTCAGTGAACCCGGCAGTAGACCAAGGGGTAAATCTTTAAGGAAGTTTCCCCCAAAGTCCGTCAGAGGGCCATCCTACATCCCACAATGCAATACGTGCCGACCCCACCCCCAACTCCCCCAACCATTCCCCCACAAGAGACACCAGAGACATAAATGTGCCTTGGGAGGGAGAGTGAATCCCTTCCGGATTGATGCTCCCAGTGCAAGTGCAAATCAGTTGTGATTCATCAACAGCAGGTAAACATAGGACGTGGTCTTCCAAAAGGGAATAAAGTTCCCATAGTGAGCAGATTTTGCCGCGTGTTTCCCGGCACTCGCACTGGATTCAATGGGAATCAGGGGGAAAGCTCTGCGCTGGTTGGAGTCATACCCGGCACAAAGGAGGATGGTTGTGGTGTTTGGAGGTCAATCATCTCAAATCCAAGACATCACTGCAGGAGTTCCTCTGGGTAGCATCCTACCCAGGATGGTTTAGCACACTGGGCTAAATCGCTGGCTTTTAAAGCAGACCGAGGCAGGCCAGCAGCACGGTTCAATTCCCGTACCAGCCTCCCTGAACAGGCGCCGGAATGTGGCGACTAGGGGCTTTTCACAGTAACTTCATTGAAGCCTACTTGTGACAATAAGCGATTTTCATTCATTCATTTCATTCCTAGGCCCAGCCATCTTCAGCTGCTTCATTAATGACCTTCCCTCCATCATAAGATCCGATGTGGAAATGATTGGTCATAACTGCACAGTGTTCAGCACCATTCACAACTCCTCAGATACTGAAGTAATACATGTATCATGTAAATAGCAAAGCCTGGGGAATATCCAGGCTTGGACTGATAAGTGGCTAGTAGGTAGCATTTGCGCCACCCAAGTACCAGATGATGCCCATCTCCAAGAAAAGAGAATCTAACCATCTCCCATGACATTCAATAACATTACCATCACTGAATCCCCCACTATTATCAACATCCTGGTGGTTACTGTTGACTATAAACTGACCTGGACTAGCAACATGCATACTGTGGCTACAAGAGCAAGTGAGAGATTAGGAATTCTGTGGCAATTAACTGACCTTCAGACTCCTCAAACCCTGTCCATGTACAAGACGCAAGTCAGGAGTGTGATGGGATACTCTCCACTTAATAGGGCAGCACGGTGGCACAGTGGTTAGCACTGTTGCTTCACAGCTCCAGGGTCCCAGATTCGATTCCCAGCTTGGGCCACTGTCTGTGCGGAGTCTGCATGTTCTCCCCGTGTGTGCGTGGGTTTCCTCCGGGTGCTCCGGTTTCCTCCCACAAGTCCCGAAAGACATGCTTAATAGGTAATTTGGACATTCTGAATTCTCCCTCTGTGTACTCGAACAGGCGCCGGAATGTGGTGACTCGTGGATTTTCACAGTAACTTCATTGCAGTGTTAATGTAAACCTACATGTGACAATAAAGATTATTATGATATTATTATAATAATATAATGAATGGCAGATCAGGCTCGAAGGACCAAATAACCTCCTGAAGTTTCTGTTTCTTGTGTTCTGTTCTTAAAAACCCTCCATAAATGCAGGTGTTTTTCCGAGAGGCACATTTTCTATATCGGGAAATAAATAATGGAATTGTAACTAACATTTCTCAATCCCCTTTCTCAAATAGTTGATGCGAAAGTCCCTTCCTCCATCACTTCCTTTTCTCAATTGCTCAATGCCAACATACAGCTGAAGGTTCAGATGAGCCCCAGGTATGCACATCAATTTTTAAAATTTAAATCTACCTTAAGTTCCAAAGACTGGATATAATATATTTTAAATTACCTTCAGAATTATTGTTTCCCAGTGCGATCTCATAATTTCAACAATCTCTCCAAATTTCCTGCGCTGGGTCGAGTTTAATATTTCCCTATTCTTTTCTTTCCAGTGTGGCTGTATATAGCAAAGCTATCATGGGAATAACTTCACCCATCATCCAATCTGGTTTGGAACTAGAGGTAAAAATCCACTCAGCTTTCCCGATGGATATATCTGCAAATATAAATCTTCATGAAAGGAATTTGAAGATTGACAGTCCAGCACCTCAGGAGGAGAATCGAATCATATCTTTCACGTAATGAATACTGCTTTTATTTTTCTCGAATTACCTTCCTCTTGTGTGAGATAATAGAATCATCCTTGAATTGAAAGGGAAAGTTTGTTTTGCTATGGCCCCCCCTGTCGTACCCGTGTGCTCGCTAATCTAGATTGGCTCCTGATCAAGCAATGCATCAATTGTAATTTGAAATCCTATCCTTGTTTTCAAACCCCTCCATGAACTCACGCCCCCCTCCTTATCTCTGTAATCTTCTCCAGCCCACAACCCCCAAGGACTCTGCACTCCTCTAACTCTGAATTCATCAGCATCCATGTTTTTCAATCGCTCCATCATTTGGCTGCCACACCTTCAGCAACGCTGAGCTCTGGAATTCCTTCCCTAAACCTCCCCACCTCTCTAACTGTCCTTTCGCCTTTAAGACGCTCCTTAAACCCTATGCCTTTCACCAAGCCTGTGGCCGTCTGGCATAATATCACCTTGGGTGGATTGTAATGCCCACCCCTGTGGTGTGATTGGAGGTGGGGGGCATTTAATTAGGTGGGAGGGTGATAGATGGGCATTCCCACCTCTGCCCCAATTAATTCTAAGGAGGAAGGCTTATGGACCACTTTGCCACACTGATGCCGCTTGAAATCCTTCAGTAGGTAATTAATGCCCACTTAAGCGCCTTATCCCACCAGCACTGGTATTCACCCATTAGGGGACTCACCATGCTGGAAGCCCTTGTGCAATTCTGGGTGGGTGTCGAGGGCCCTCCTTAAAAGGCACCGGGCCTGAATGAGGGATCAGAAGAGGAGACAATCCCCTGCTCTTGCTGTCCACCTCTTCCCCATCTCCTCTGCAATTCCACCTCATGAACCCCCTCCTATCATCAACCACCTGTAGCCTGGGCCTCTTCGTAATGCTGGGCCCTGGGTAGGTGCATTACCGTTAGCAGCCATGAAGACCAGAAGGCAGAGGAGCAGAATTAGGCCACTCAGCCCATCGAGTCTGCTCCACCATTCAATCATGGCTGATATTTTTCTCATCCCCATTCTCCTGCCTTGGTGGCACTGCCGAGCACTGGAGATGGACCAAGCCTCGGATTGGTCAGCAGCGTTCGCTGGGTGGGGCCTCTTCCCTCCAAAGGGTGTCTCTCTTTTAATTTGGTGGGTCTTGCGGAAAAAAGGTGGTGCAGCACTTTCACTGGTTCGTCAATTTGCAGATGAGACCCCACATTGTCCACATTAAATTCTGCCCCATAGATGGCTCTGTTTTTATTTATAATATATAATATTATCTCTATATATTTTTATAATATATCTTCACAGTGCTCTTGTAAAGCACCTTGCTATGGTTTTTTTGTGGAAAGTATTACATAAATATAATTATAGTGCTGGCATGCAATGTGTAGGTGTGGGCACGGAATGTAGAATATTTGCCAATGGAGAATGGTGAACCCAAACTCGGTCCTGTAGTCTCACAATGGCGAAATTGCCAAATTGATTACTTTACACTTTTGTTAAACTGAGTGGGGACCAGAGGTTGGTCATTGTGATTGGTCAAAGTTTCCTTGCTCAGCAATAACCTGGGATTAAACCTGCCAATTTCTCACTCAGTACAGCACAGTGGGTCTTAATCGAGGGAGGAGCAGAGAAGGAGCCAACAATAATAAACAGGAGCTTAGTTTCCGAGTGAGGGCGCACACAAACATCATCTGGATTCTGAAACTCTATGGCTGAGATTAGAGTGGTTTCGGTTTTATACTGGGGAGAGGTTGAGCAGGATACCGTTTGCGGGTTGATGATCTCCAGCCTGTGCTGGATTTCTGGCAGTGAGGAAGATGGAGAAGAGGGGTGGTGTGATGGCACAACCTTGTTTATCTGTAGCCTTCACTGTGAGAGGATCCATGGTGGTTCCATTGGTGACGATCATGGCTTATGTGGCTTCGTGCAGTATCATAGAATTTACAGTGCGGATGGAGGCCATTCGGCCCATCGAGTCTGCACCGGTCCTTGGAACGAGCACCCCACCCAAGCCCACACCTCCACCCTATCCCCGTAATACCACCTAACGTCTTCTTTTGGACACTCAGGGCATTTTAGCAAGGCCAATTCACCTAACCTGCACATCTTTCAGGACTTGTGGGAGGAAACCGCAGCACCCAGGAGGAAACCCACACAGACACGGGGAGAACGTGCAGACTCCGCACAGAGAGCGACCCAAGCTGGGAATCGAACCTGGGACCCCGGAGCTGTGAAGCAACGGTGCTAACCACTGTGCCATATCCTCGGATGCATCTCATCTGGTCCTGGCACCGTAATAATTTGATGTAGAAGATGGCCACCTTCTCAATTACAAAATCCCTCTCTGGGAATAGAGACGGAGTAGGTGGAGGAGGGCAGCCATGTTTGAGGAGCAGGCGCCATAAGCCTTCTGGTGGCGGATGGAGCAGAAAGCTTTAGTGACTTTGAAATATGCTTTGCACAATGGTTGATTCCGTTCCTTTCATTTTGGATTTGTCAGCAAGATTGGGCCATTTTCCATTTCCTGGGAGCCTGACAAAAGTGGCGAAATTCATCATCACCTCCAATTTGGCAGCTCAGTCTTCAGCTGACAGAGAAAGAGAGTATTTGAGGGCCAGGATCTCAAACCAGAGACTAGGGTCATGGTTTACTGGGCAACAGTGATTTCCTTACTCCCATATCCTTCAGAGAATTAGGTAATCTACAGCAGACGCCCCAAAACACTGGAGAAGTACCGTCAGCGGTGCCTTCACGGGATTCTCTATATCCACTGACAAGAGAGGTGGTGCAGCAGCAGGAAGCTGTACCAGCCCAGCACACCCAGTACTGAGGTGCTAATCACTCAAAACAAGCTCCGCCAGGCAGTAGCTGCTGTTCATTTGTCTGTCCCCACACTGCCGAAGCAACTGCCCTACTCACAACTCAACCATGGCAGGAGATTCCCAGGAGGGTAACCAAAAACGCCTTAACGATGTCCTTAAATCATCACTGAAGAGGTCCAGAAGAGGGAGACCCTGACTTGTGGTCAACCAAAATGGGGAAGGGTCATTCAGGAATGCACTGAGCACATTGAGCGACTTTGTAACAAACAGGGTGAAATCAAGGTGTCTAATGGAGCACATCGCAGGGGTCCTGCAGTATCCAGGGGACACAGATTTAAGATTATTGACCCACAGACGACGTGAGGAACATGTTTTTAACAAAGCCGGTTTGTTGGGATCTTGAACATACTGTGTGAAAGGACAGTGGGAGCAAATTCAACCATAATTTTCCAAATTGATTTAAATAAACAATAGAAAGGTGAAGGTTGCAGGGTCCTGGAGAGAGAGGAGGGGGGTGGAACCAATTCAATAACTCTTTCAAAGAGGCAGTACAGGCACTCTTCTGATCCCTATTGCTCTATGATTGTATTGTTGATGACCAATGCAATTTTTGACCCAACAGGTCAGAGGTACTCGTTGTCTCAAGAAATATTGAGAATCTGTCTGCAGAGAAATTGACTCCAGTTGTGCCTGAAGCAAAGGAACCGAGCATTGCAAACCAAAAATTCAAGTCATCTGGACATGGTCAATCAAATGTAAGTTTGTTTTATGCTAAATAACATGAACAAAACCTTAACTGTAGATTCTATTGCTATTGACTATTGTTATCATCTCAGATCAGTCGTGATCTCATTGAATGGCGGAACAGACTTGATGGGCCGAATGGCCTACTTCTGCTCCTACATCTTGTGGTATGATGGACGTCTGCTGTGCACTTTCACATGAAAGGTAGTAGGTACCTGGAACTCTCGCATGCCAAAAGGCAATGGATGCTGAGGGACATTTGGAGATGTTCTTGCTCGAGAATATCACATTTCTGTTAGGTACGAGGATTGTCAGAAAATTCTGAATCTGTCAAAATAAATATGGTTGCAACATAATCCATTTGTTGTGTTCAACCGAGTTCAGACATGTACAATGTCTTCCAGCAGTAGACCATAGAACCATTGAAATGTTACATAGAACATAGAACATAGAACATAGAACATTACAGTGCAGTACAGGCCCTTCGGCCCACGATGTTGCCACGTCCTGTGAAACCCCTCTAAAGTCCCTCTACACTATTCCCTTATCGTCCATATGCCTATCCAATGACCATTTGAATGCGTTTAGTGTTGGCGAGTCCACTACTATTGCAGGCAGGGCATTCCACACCCTCACTACTCTCTGAGTAAAGAACCTACCTCTGACATCTGTCCTATACCTATCTCCCCTCAATTTAAAGCTATGTCCCCTCGTGCTGGACATCACCATCCGAGGAAAAAGGCTCTCACTGTCCACCCTATCTAATCCTCTGATCATCTTGTATGCCTCAATTAAGTCACCTCTTAACCTTCTTCTCTCTAACGAAAACAGCCTCAAGTCCTTCAGCCTTTCCTCATATGATCTTCCCTCCATACCAGGCAACATCCTGGTAAATCTCCTCTGCACCCTTTCCAATGCTTCCACATCCTTCCTATAATGTGGCGACCAGAACTGCACACAATACTCCAAATGCGGCCGCACCAGAGTTTTGTACAACTGCAACATGACCTCATGGCTCCGAAACTCAATTTCTCTACCAATAAAAGCTAACACACCGTACGCCTGCTCAACAACCCTCTCAACCTGGGTGGCAACTTTCAGGGATCTATGGACATGGACACCGAGATCTCTCTGCTCGTCCATACTACCAAGAATCTTACCATTAGCCCAGTACATCTGCCTTTCTGTTATTCCTTCCAAAATGAATCACCTTACACTTTTCTGCATTAAACTCCATTTGCCACCTGTCAGCCCAGCTCTGCAGCTTATCTATGTCCCTCTGTAACTTGTAACATCCTTCTGCACTGTCCACAACTCCACCGACTTTAGTGTCATCTGCAAATTTACTCACCCATCCTTCTACGCCCTCCTCCAGGTCATTTATAAAAATGACAAACAGCAACGGCCCCAAAACAGATCCTTGTGGCACACCACTAGTAACTGGACACCAGTCAGAGCATTTCCCATCAACCACCACTCTTTGCCTTCTATCAGCTAGCCAATTTCTGATCCAAACTGCTAAATCACCCTGAATCCCACGCTTCTGTATTTTCTACAATAGCCTACCGTGGGGAACCTTATCAAACGCTTTACTGAAATCGATATACACCACATCAACTGCTTTACCCTCATCCACCTGTTTGGTCACCTTCTCGAAGAACTCAATGAGGTTTGTGAGGCACGGCCTACCCTTCACAAAACCATGTTGACTACCTCTAAACAAATTATTCCTTTCCAGATGATTATACATCCTATCTCTTATAAACCTTTCCAAGACTTTTCCCACAACAGAAGTAAGGCTCACTGGCCTATAGTTACCGGGGTTATCTCTACTCCCCTTCTTGTACAAGGGGACAACATTTGCTATCCTCCAGTCCTCTGGCACTATTCCTGTAGACAAAGATGACTTAAAGATCAAAGCCAAAGGCTCAGCAATCTCCTCCCTAACTTCCCAGAGAATCCTAGGATAAATCCCATCCGGCCCAGGGGACTTATCTATTTTCACACTTTCCAGAATCGCTAACACCTCCTCCTTATGAACCTCAAGCCCTTCTAGTCTAGTAGCCTGTATCCTAGTATTCTCCTCGACAACTTTGTCTTTTTCCTGTGTGAATACTGACGAAAAATACTCATTTAGCACCTCTCCTATCTCCTCGGACTCTACGCACAACTTCCAACTACTGTCCTTGACTGGCCCTACTCTTACCTTAGTCATTCTTTTATTCCTGACATACCTATAGAAAGCTTTAGGGTTATCCTTGATCCTACCTGCCAAAAACTTCTCATGTCCTCGCTTGGCTCTTCTTAGCTCTCTCTTTAGAGCCTTCCTAGCTAACTTGTAACTCTCAAGCGACCCAACTGAACCATCACGTCTCATCTTCACATAAGCCTCCTTCTTCCTCTTGACAAGTGATTCAACTGCTTTAGTAACCCATGGTTCCCTCACTCAACCACTTCCTCCCTGCCTAACAGGTACATACTTATCAAGGACACGCAGTAGCTGTTCCTTGAACATGCTCCACATTTCCATTGTGTCCATCCCCTGCAGTTTTCCTCTCCAGGCGATGCATCCTAAGTCTTGCCTCATCGCAACATAATTGCCTTTCCCCCAGCAATAACTCTTGCCCTGCGATTTATACCTATCCCTTTCCATCGCTAAAGTAAACGTAATCGAATTGTGGTCACTATCACCAAAATGCTCACCTACCTCCAAATCTAACACCTGTCCTAGTTCATTACCCAGTACCAAATCCAATATGGCCTCGCCTCTTGTTGGCCTATCTACATACTGCATCAGGAAACCCTCCTGCACACATTGGACAAAAACAGATCCATCTAAAGTACTCGAACTATAGTGTTTCCAGTCAATATTTGGAACGTTAAAGTCCCCCGTAACAACTACCCTGTTATTTTCGCTCCTATCCAGAATCATCTTTGCAATCCTTTCCTCTACATCTCTGGAACTTTTCGGAGGCCTATAGAAAACCCCTAACAGGGTGACCTCTCCTTTCCTGTTTCTTAACTCAGCCCATATTACCTCAGTATTCGAGTCCTCGTCAAATGTCCTCTCAGCCACCGTAATACTGTCCTTGACTAACAAC
Source organism: Scyliorhinus canicula (assembly GCF_902713615.1). Taxonomy (NCBI): domain Eukaryota; kingdom Metazoa; phylum Chordata; class Chondrichthyes; order Carcharhiniformes; family Scyliorhinidae; genus Scyliorhinus; species Scyliorhinus canicula. Next base: position 6,663,686 of record NC_052149.1, on the reverse strand, counting down.
GCCACCCCTCCCCCTGTCTTACAATCTTCCCTGAACTTACTGAAATATCTAAACCACGGCACCTGCAACAACCATTCCTCGCCCTGCTCTATCCATGTCTCCGAAATGGCCACAACATCGAAGTCCCAGGTACTAACCCATGCCGTAAGCTCACCCACCTTATTCCGGTGGCTCCTAGCATTGAAGTAGACGCACTTTAGACCACCTTCCTTCCTGCCGGTACACTCCTGCAACTTTGAAACCTTACTCATGATCTCACTATTCTCAGCTTCTTGTGTACTGGAGCTACAATTCAGGTTCCCAATCCCCTGCTGAACTAGTTTAAACCCTCCCGAAGAGCATTAGCAAACCTCCCCCCGAGGATATTAGTACCCCTCTGGTCCAGGTGTAGACCATCCCATTTGTAGAGGTCCCACCTACCCCAGAATGAGCCCCAATTGTCCAGGAATCTGAAACCCTCCCTCCTGCACCATCCCTGCAGCCACGTGTTCAACTGCTCTCTCTCCCTATTCCTCGACTCGCTAGCACGTGGAACGGGTAACAACCCAGAGATAATAACTCTGTTTGTTCTAGCTCTAAGTTTCCACCCTAGCTCCCTGACTTCCTGCCTTACATCCCTATCCCTTTTCCTACCTATGTCGTTGGTACCTATGTGGACCACGACTTGGGGCTGCTCCCCCTCCCCCTTAAGGATCCCAAAAACACGATCTGAGACATCGCGGACCCTGGCACCTGGGAGGCAACACACCAACCGCGAGTCTCTCTCGTTCCCACAGAATCTCCTATCTATCCCCCTAACTATGGAGTCTCCAATGACTAATGTTCTACTCCTTTCCCCCCTTCCCTTCTGAGCAACAGGGACAGACTCTGTGCCAGAGACCTGTACCCCATGGCTGACCCCTGGTAATTCGTCCCCCCCAACAGTATCCAAAGCGGTATACCTGTTACTAAGGGGAACGACCACAGGGGATCCCTGTACTGACTGCTTACCCCCAGCCCCTCTCACCGTCACCCATCTATCTTTATTCTTTGGCGTAACTACCTCCCTGAAGCTTCTATCTATGACCCCCTCTGCCTCCCGAATGATCTGAAGTTCATCCAGCTCCAGCTCCAGTTCCCTAACACGGTTTTTGAGGAGCTGGAGTTGGGTGTACTTCCCACAGATTAAATCAGCAGGGACACTGACGGTGTCCTTCACCTCAAACATTCTTCAGGAGGAGCATTGTACTGCCTTCCCTGACATCACCTCTAGATTTAAAAAAAAGAAAAAGAAAGGAAGAGCGTACCTGATATTCCCTCAAACCCTGCTCCCGCTGAAAATTAAGCAAATTTAAAGGCACTCACTCACCTTCACGACAGGCCCCTGCTCCCGCTTCCCAATGACCGTGGTTTTTTTTTTTTGCTTAGAGGAGGAGGTAGGGGGGGAAACACTGATGAAGTGTTTCGGGTTTAACTGTCACTTGACAACAGCCCCTCCACAAACCACCTTCAAATTAGGCTGACCGCACTGCACGTATGCACATTTCCCCGGAACAGCCAATCAGTAGCTCTGCTCTGCTGCCCTCTGCTGGATGCTTGCCTTCACTCAAACTCCTCGGGTCTCCTTCGCAGGTACACCTTCAAATTAGGCTGACTGCACGGCGCGTATGCAAATTTCCCCGGAACAGCCAATCAGTAGCTCTGCTCTGCTGCCCTCTGCTGGATCTGTTACAGGGCAGAAATAAGTCAATCGGCCCATTCTGTCAGCAGAAAAGCAAAAGAAAAAAAAAACCCAAGCTCTCCATTTGAATCCTACAATCCAACACTTGTTCCAGAGCCTTGCAGATTGAAGCACTTCTGAAGCAGATCCAGGTACCTTTTAATTGAGTTCAGCGTTTCAACATCAACCACCAACTTAGGCAGTGAATTCCAGATGTCCAGCACCCTCTGGGTGAAAACACGTTTCCTCATGCCCTCTCTAATTCTTCTACCATTCACCATAAATTGGCCACTCAGCTGGGGAAAGATAGGCGGGATTCTCCGACCACCCCCCCCCCCCCCCCCCCCCCACCGCCGGGTCGGAGAATCGCCGGGGGGCGGCGTGAATCCCGCCCTGCCGCTCCGACGCCGGATGCTGAATTCTCTGCCACCGGTTATTGGACGGGGGCGGGGATTGCGCCACGCCGGTCGGGGGCCATTGGCAGTGGCCCTCCCCCATTGATGCTCTGGGCCCCGATGGGCCGAGCGGCCGCCCGTTTTCAGCCAGTCCCGCCGGTGTGGATTAGACAAGGTTCATATTGGCGGGACCTGGCTTTGAGGGTGGCTTGCGGAGTCCTCGAGGAGGGGGGGGGGTGATCCGGCCCCGGGGGGCAGCCCCACGGTTGGCATGTGTAAAGCTCCGCAATGGCCGCCGTGGAGAACAAACCCCTGTGCATGCGCAGGAATCACGGCAGCGGTTCTACGTTTGTGCTAGAACATGCTGACGCTCCTGCGCATGCGCCATCTCGCGTCGTCCAGCAGACTCCAGTGCCGGCCCAGCCCCCGGAAGTGCGGAGGATTCCGCAACTTCCGGGCGGACCCACGTCAGAGTGGTTGACGCCACTCTTTGGCGCCGGTACAGCCCATCCAGCCGATTGCGGGAGAATCCCGCCCCATGTCTTTCCTGTCCACTATGTCAAGGTCAATCCTTAGCTTCCTCTGAACGAAGGACAACAACCTGAGCCTATCCAATCTCTCCTCACAGCTGCAAATTTCCAGCCTGATCACACTCTTGTCAATCTCCTCTGCACTTGCCCCAGAGCAATTATGTCCTTCCTGTAATGTGGTCACAAAACCCCAACTGTGGTACAACCAGCATTTGTACAGTCCCATCATTACATCTCCGCTTCTCACCAGATAAAGCAAAAACATTCCATATTCATTCTTGACCACCTCGTCTACCTGTCCTGCCACTTTCCAAGAGCGGTGGACGTGCACTCCAAAGTCTCTCACTTCCTCAACCCCTCTCAATACTTTCCCATTTATTGAGCATTCCCTTGTTTTGTTTGCCCTCCAAAAATGCATTACCTCACAGTTTGGGGGATTGAATTCCATCTGGCATGTCTCCGCTGACTCAACCAAACCATTGCTATCATTCCAGCCATGAAAATATAGATACAATTGTCCTATTTTCTTTTCTGGCATGTTTCATTGATCCTTTAAATTCAACCCCAGCTCATCAAATTGTTAAGAAAAGCTCAATATCTGGAAAGATCCCCAGTCGTGCATGGAGTCCTTGCTGATTCATTATGGCCTGTGTCATGTGAGAGTACCTTTAAGAAATGGGTGTTTATAAATGGGTGTGTGTATAAATATCTGTAGTGAAAGTACCTTTATGAAATGGGTGTTTATTACTGCAGTGACGTCAGAGAGTGGGTGGAGCAGAGCTGTCTGTCAGCTTTTTACTTGCGTTTTAGGCTTTTTGCTCCAGGGTCGGTTTGGTTTCATTTTAGTTGTGGAGAAGCTGCAATCACAGCAGCATGTGTGTGAATCTCTGCAAGCTTATGAATGTCCATTTGCTGATTTCAACGTGGTAACTGTTCTCAGCAGTGAAGTTAAGCCTGATATCTTGCTGAAAAAAGGTGTTTTTAAGTCTTATGGATGTTAAAAGGAAAGCTTTAAGGATTACTTAGTGTTGTAGTCTTTGGGGGTTGTATTTGAATTAATGGTTGCTGAGATGTTCACTGTATGTTTTAAAAAGGTTAACTTGAGTTCATAGAATAAACATTGTTTTGCTTTAAAAATTACTTGGCCATTTCTGCTGTACCACACCTGTAGAGTGGGCTGTGTGCTCCCCATACCACAATCTATTAAAAGTTGTGGGTTAAGTGAACTCCATGATATGCTTTGGGGTTCTCTAAACCCTGGCCCGTAACTCCTGACAGATGTTATTATAAACCATTCTTCTCAAATTCCCTAAAAAACACAATAATAAGTGAACAGGCATGGTGGCACAGTGGTTGGCACTGCAGTCTCACATCAACAGTGACCAGGGTTCAATTCCGGCCTTGTGTGACTGTCTGTGTGGAGCTTGCACGTTCTCTCCACAGACAGCCGCCCCAGTGGGGGCCTTACCCAGCCAATATGCCTGTGCCACGCATCAGCCAGCAAACCCCGGGGGTCCCCGATGTTACTCTTGCGGCCAGCAGAAACACCCCCGCCAACGCTGGCCGGCCCACGCTGCCCTTTATAAGGCTTGCGGTAAGAAGGGGCACTTTGCCGCGGCCAGTGGGCGCCACCATCTTTTTCAACCCCCGCCACGAGCGGCCCATGGGCGTCGCCATTTTGTCCTCCCCAAGATCATCAGGCACCGCCACCTTGTCTCCACCATGGCACATGGGCACGACCAGTGTTCCATGACCCGTGCCCCCCCAGGCACCCCATCATCCGACACCAGTGACGACCAACCACGACTCGCCTCAGTGACCATCGACCTGTCTCGTCCGCACAACCTGGCCACCACATCAACCGGCGGTAAGATCGACGGACACGTGACCTCTTGCCTGCTGGACTCCGGGAGCACCGAAAGCTTCATCCACCCGGATATGGTAAGGCGCTGCTCTCTCGCGGTACACCCCGCCAATCAAAGAATCTCCCTGGCCTCCGGATCCCATTCCGTGGCGATCCGGGGGTACTGTACGGTCACACTCACGGTCCAGGGCGTAGAATTCAGCGTCTTCCACCTCTACGTCCTCCCTAACCTCTGCGCTGCCCTACTACTCGGCCTGGACTTCCAGTGAAACCTCCAGAGCCTAACCCTGAAATTCAGCGGGTCCCTACCCCCCTTACTGTGTGCGGCCTCGCGACCCCAAAGGTCGATCCACCTTCCCTCTTCGCAAATCTAACCCCGGATTGCAAACCCGTCGCCACCAGGAGCAGACGGTACAGCACCCAGGACAGGACCTTCATCAGGTCTGAGGTCCAGCGGCTGCTTCGGGAAGGCATCATCGAGGCCAGCAACAGCCCCTGGAGAGCCCAAGTGGTAGTGGTGAAAACTGGGGAGAAACACAGAATGGTCGTGGACTACAGCCAGACCATCAATCGGTACACTCAGCTCGACGCGTACCCCCTCCTATGCATATCTGATATGGTCAATCTGATTGCACAGTACAGGGTCTTCTCAACGATAGACCTCAAATCCGCCTACCACCGGCTCCCCATCCGTAAAGCGGTCCGTCCCTACACTGCCTTCGAGGCAGACGGTTGCCTCTATCACTTCCTCAGGGTTCCCTTCGGCGTCACCAACGGGGTCTCGGTCTTCCAAAGGGAGATGGACCGAATGGTTGACCAGTACAGTTTGAGGGCCACCTTTCCATACCTAGACAGCGTCACCATCTGCGGCCATGATCAGCAGGACCACGATGCCAGACTTGCCAAATTTCTCCACACCGCCACTCTCCTAAACCTCACCTACAACAAGGAAAAGTGTGTGTTTAGCACGACCCGCTTAGCCATCCTTGGCTATGTGGTCCAGAACAGAGTTCTGGGGCCGAATCCCGACCACATGCGCCCCCTCATGGAGCTCCCCCTCCCCCACTGCCCCTAGGCCCTCAAACTCTGCCTGGGGTTCTTTTCATACTACGCCCAGTGGGTCCCAAACTATGCGGACAAGGACCGCCCACTCATACAGTCCACCCATTTTCCCCTGATGGCCGAGGCTCAACAGGCCTTCGCCCGTATCAGATCCCATATCGCCAAGGCCGGGATGCACGCTGTAGATGAGACACTGCCCTTTAAAGTTGAAAGCGACGCTTCAGACGTCGCCCTCGCCGCCACTCTAAACCAGGCAGGCAGGCCCATGGCATTCTTTTCTGGCACCCTTCATGCCTCAGAAATTCGGCACTCATCCGTCGAAAAAGAGGCCCAAGCTATCGTTGAAGCTGTGCGGCATTGGAGGCATTACCTGGCCGGCAGGAGGTTCACTCTCCTCACTGACCAATGGTCGGTAGCCTTCATGTTCAATAACACACAGCGGGGCAAGATCAAGAATGATAAGATCTTGAGGTGGAGGATCGAGCTCTCCACCTACGTTTACGAGATTTTGTATCGCCCCAGCAAGCTCAACGAGCCCCCAGACGCCCTATCCCGAGGTACATGTGCCAGCGCACAAGTAGACCAACTCTGGGCCCTGCACAGCAGCCTTTGTCACCCGGGAGTCACACAGTTGTACCATTTTATAAAGGCCCGCAATCTGCCCTACTCCGTCAAGGAAGTACGGACAATCACCAGGGAGTGCCAGGTCTGTGCGGAGTGCAAGCCGCACTTCTACCAGCCGGACCGTGCGCGCCTGGTGAAAGCCTCCCGCCTCTTTGAGCGCCTCAGCGTGGATTTCAAATGGCCCCTCCCCTCCACCGACCGTAACACGTATTTTCTCAGTGTAGTCGATGAGTACTCCAGATTCCCCTTCGCCATCCCATTGCCCCGACATGACGTCTGCCACCGCCATCAAAGCCATCAACACCATCTTCGCTCTGTTCTGCTTCCCTGCCTACATCCATAGTGACAGGGGATCCTCATTCATGAGCGATGAGCTGCGTCAGTTCCTGCTCAGCAGAGATATCGCCTCCAGCAGGACGACCAGCTATAACCCCCGAGAAAACGAACAGGTAGAGAGGGAGACGGTATGAAGGGCCGTCCAACTGGCCCTACGGTCCAGGAACCTCCCGGCCTCCCGCTGGCAGGAGGTCCTCCCTGATGCACTGTGCTCCATTCGGTCACTACTGTGCACCGCCACTAACAACACACCCCATGAACGTCTCTTTGCCTTCCCCAAGAAGTCTACATCCAGGGTGTTGCTCCTGACTTGGCTCACAGCTCCAGGACCCATTCTTCTCCGTAGGCTGACTCCACAAGACGGACCCGTTGGTGGAGAGGGTGCAGTTGCTCCATGTGAACCCACAGTATGCCTATGTGGCGTACCCCGACGGCCGTCAGGATACTGTCTCCTTCAGGGACCTGGCACCAGCAGGTTCCACACACACACACACACACGCCCCTCTGGCCCGGCGCCACCCTCCCCTCCACCGACACTCCCAGCAGCAACCCCCAGGACCACCCGTCCTCCCCCTGCCCACGCCCGAGGGTGAAGAGGATTTCAGCACACTCCCGGAGTCACCGAAGACCAGACCAGCATCGGCATCGCCGCCACCACTGCGTCGCTCCCAGCGGCACATCAAGGCCCCGGACCGGTTAAAGCTCTAACTGGTCCACTAGACTTCAAAAGACATATTTTGTTTCTCACAAAAATTGTATATTTAAAATTCAGTTGTTGTATATAATTCTCCATCACCCCCGCCGGGCTCAATTTTAACAGTGGGTGAATGTGGTAAACCATTGTTGCACCTATATTAGGTGATGTATGGTAGGACCTGTACTACAGGTATGACGGTAGTCCCCGCCTGCTGGCTCCGCCCAGTAGGCGGAGTATAAATATGTGTGTCCTCCGTGCAGCAGCCATTTCGCCAGCTGCTGTGGGAGGCCAAATATCTTAGACCAATAAAGCCTCAGTTGTATTCAACTCTCGTCTTTGTGCAATTGATCGTGCATCACCCTCCTGCAATGGCAAAATACGTGGCAGTCATCCACACAAACCACAAAGAGCAATTGTTTCCAAGGTACTGTATCAACAATCTTTCTTTTCTTTCTCAAGGACAATCCCACAATGGAACAAGCTGTCAAAGGGAATAGTCACAGCCTTAGCATTGGAAACCTTCATGAACCATCTCTGGACTCTTTTCAATTAAGTTTTTATTATCAGGACAACCATCTCAGCGGGTCATGCCTGGTTGAACTAGCTACTAATTGAGTGATGAAGCTCGTTCACTCAAGGGGCTGAATGGCCTCTTCCTGTTGCTATTGTTCTTATATATTGGTTGATGTATGAAACGAAAGAAGCAATTTACACAAGAAGTATTTACACAACACTCACATTGCAACAGAAATGGCCATTACAGGCAATGAAACACTTTGGAGTGGTCAGCTCTGCTGTATGTTATCAGCTTTTACTTGCAAATGCCTGAATAATTGTGACAAAAATCCATAAGGCAATGAGAAAAGTTAATTGATTTTTGCTTCCTTATCTGCAGCCAGATCTTTGTTCAGGAATCATAATGGATGAAGCTGAATGTTACGATGAAGCACAGAAGCCTGCACCAAGGCCCTCTTCGACTAACATTTGTACGAGGATGACTACCTTTGGCTTTGACCTGTGCCTGGATGCAAAGTCAGCAGATGCTGTTTTCATCCGCCATGGACCACTGCATAGATTGATGGGAGTGCACACTGCCAAAGTTTCAATCAGGCCAGGTAACGACATGGCAAATGGTCAACGGTTCAACGATCACCACTGCAGACAAAACACAACTGATAACCCAAACCCTTCTTTCGTTCTGCAGTCCAGTCAGATACAAAAATTGAAAGGTTGCTGTTGGAAGTACAGACAGGCCCCAGAGCAGGCTCCAAAATGATTCGAATCCTGGACAAAGCGGAACTACTACCTGAGAGAATCCATAGCCATACCGCCCTGTTCAAAGAATATCGCTCACAGGTACCACATCATCATTAACACATTGAGTGAAGTTTCAAATAACTCTTCCAACTTAACAAAAAAAAAATCATTTCTATGGCCCCTTTCACAACCTCAGAATTACCCGGAGTGCTTTACAGACAATCACACCATCACAGAACAATACAGTGCAGAAGAGGCCCTTTGGCCCATCGAGTTAGCACCAACACATGAAAAACACCTGGCATACCTACCTAATTTACCAGCACTGGGCCCATAGCCTTGAATGTTATGACATGCCAAGTGCTCACCCAGGTACTTTTTAAAGGACGTGAAGCAATCCACCTCTACCACCCGTCCCATCAGTGCATTCCAGACCGTCACCACCCTCTGGGTAAACACCCCCCTAAACCTCCTGCCCCTCACATTGAACTTGTGTTCCCTCATGACTGAACCTTCAACTAGGATGAATAGCTGCTCCCTATCCACTCTGTCCATGCCCCTCATAATCCTGTACACCTCGATCAGGTCGCCCCCTCAGGCTTCTCGGCTCCAGCGAAAACAACCCAAGCCTATCCAACCTCTCTTCATAACTTAAATGTTCCATCCCAGGCAACATCCTGGTGAATCGCCTCTGCACCCCCTCCAGTGCAATCATATCCTTCCTATAATGTGGCGACCAGAATTGCACACAGTACTCCAGCTGTGGCCTCACCAAAGTTCTATACAACTTCAACATGACCTGCCTGCTTTTGTAATCTATGCCTCAATTGATAAAGGCAAGTGTCCCATGTGCCTTTTTCACCCACCCTATTAACCTGCCATTCTGTCTTTATCGATCTATGGACAAGCACAAGAAGGTCCCTTTGTTCGTTGGAACTTCCCAATGTCAGGCCAATCCTTGTCAAATTATTCCTTTCCAAAGTGTATCAGCTCACACTTTTCTGGGTTAAATTCCTTCTGCCACTTACCTGCCCATTTGACCATCCCGTCTATATCCTCCTGTAACCCAAGACACTCAACCTCACTGTTAACCACCCGGCCAATCTTTGTGTCATCCACAATCTTACTGATCCTACAGCCCACATAGTCATTGATATAAATGATGAATAAAAGGAGCCCCAGCACAGATCCCTGTGGTACCCCACTGGTCACTGGCTTCCAGTCACTAAAGCAGCCGTCTGTCATCACCCTCTGTCTCCTACAGCTCAGCCAATTGTGAATCCACCTTATCAAGTTCCCCTGTATCCCATGTGCATTAGCCTTCTTTATAAGTCTCCCATGTGGGACCTTGTCAAAGGCTTTGCTGAAATCCATGGGAACTACATCAACTACACCCTCATCTACACACCTGGTCACCTCCAACAAAAATTCAGTCAAATTAGTTAGGCATGACCTCCCTCTGACAAAGCCATGCTGACTATCCTTGATCAAACCTTGCCTCTCCAAGTGGAGATTGATTCTCTCCTTCAGACTTTTCTCCAATAATGTGCCACCATTGACGTGAGGCTCACTGGTCTGTGGTTCCCTGGCTTATCTCAACAACCTTTCTTAAATAGTGGAACCACATTAGCTGTTCTCCAGTCCTCTGGCACCTCCCCTGCGGCCAGAGAGTAATTAAAAATTTGGGGCCAAACCCCTGAAATCTCCTCCCTCACCTCCCACAGCATTCTGGGACGTACTACATCTGGATCTGGAGATTTACCCACTTTTAATCCTGCCAACACCTCTTGGGTGAGGTATTCGTTCAACACCCTACCAATGTGTTCTGACTCCACCCACAGATGATTCCCTTGGTCCCTAATGGGCTCTTTTCTTTCCATGGTTATTCTCTCTTCCCACTGCTATACTTATAGAATATCTTGGGATTTCCCCTACATCTTTTTGTTGAGCACCTGAGGTGAAAATGAGAAAGGAGAGGAAGAGAGTTCTTGTTAAGATGTCCTTGGTGGATTGTAACCAAAGGTGCAGGTTCAGGAACATGGACTGAATTCCCTTTCTGAATCACAATGTTAAAACACAACCTTGACATTAAGAGGGAGAGGGTGGTGTGCAGTGGACAAGTGGTGCATTTCCACCTCACCAAAGTATACTTCCTGTGAACTGACAGCAATTTGAACTCAATTCAATGTCAGATTTGAGAAATTAAGCTCATGTTGCACTTCACACCCTTCCCATTGTCGGGCTTGTATATATATTTTTTTTATTCGTTCATGGAGAGTCGCTGGGCCAGCGATTATTGCCCATCCCTAAATGGCCTTGAGGGGGCAGTTAAGAGTCAACCACATTGCTGTGGGTGTGGAGTCACACCTTAGGCCAGACCAGGTAAGGACGTTAGATTTCCTTCCCCAAAGGACCTTAGTTAACCAAATGGGATTTACGATAATTGACAATGGTTTCAAGGTCATCATTAGACTTTTTATTGAATCCAAATTTCACCATCTGTCATGGGGTTTGAACCAGAGCATTAATCTGGGTCTCTGGTTTACTAGTTCAGTGACAATTCCACTACGCCACTGCCTCCCTTCGAGTATATTCCTTGTTGGAATTCAATTGTGCTTCAACTGTTCTTCGTTTTTGCTGCTTTCATCACCGCAGTGGGGCACAGAAGCATCTCTCCTATGTCTTAAACGTAATGCCTTGTTTCAGGTGGCACAGTAGTTAGCACTGCTGCCTCACAGCTCCAGGGAGCCGGGTTCAATGCCAGCTTGATTGGTGACTGTCTGTGTGGAGTTTGCATTTCCTCCCGTGTCTGCGTGAGTTTCCTCCGGGTGCTCCGGTTTCCTCCCACATTCCAAGGATGCTCAGGTTAGGTGGGTTGGCCATGATCAATTGCACCTTTGTGTCCGAAAGGTTAGGTGGGGGTACAGGGATAGGGTGGAGGCGTGGGCTTAAGTAGGGTGCTCTTTCCAAGGGCCAGTGCGGACACGATGGGCCGAATGGCCTCCTTCTCCACTGTAAATTCTGTGATTCTATGATTCCAGACCAGAATGAAAAACCAAACCTGGGCCAGCAGCTCCTCGTCCAGTTCGATTTCCAAAATCTCCTCGAGAAGCAGGACAACCTCTCAAAGATCTTCATTATCGAGTGACCGATCAAACAAGCGACACCACAATGTTGACCAGAAGCAAGATCAACCGGGTGGGATTTCCAGAAAGCGAAACGACAGCACAAAACATCCTCCCAGTTCCAGCTCCAGTAGATACATGTTTCCCGACAGCACTCGGGTACACGTTCTTTCAGTTATCAATTCTCAGAAATGTTAGTTTTGAACCACTATTTTAAAGTGGTGGACCAATTATCAGGGAGGGTTGAGTTAACAACTTATCTATGTGAACATTGGGAAGAATATTTAACATAACAAAGTGGCAATCAATACCACATGAACACCATTGGCTGGATTCTGAAGAAAATGACTGATTTTTTCAAATGTATTTTTACAGGGAATAACCCAAGAACTCATGCATATGGAGTTCAAATCAGCCGGAAGCAGTGAGGTAAGATATTACCCTGCTGTGATATTTCAAATTCACATTTTTTCCTTGTGCATTCCCATTCCAGAACACAAAATCCAAGCTGTCGCTCCGTATTTTCTTTTGGGTGTGAACTATTGTTTCCCGGCGCCAGGAACCCCAGGCTCAATTCCCGGCTTGGGTCACTGTCCGTGCGGAGTCTGCACGTTCTCCCCGTGTCTGCGTCGGTTTCCTCCGGGTGCTCCGGTTTCCTCCCACAAGTCCCGAAAGACGTGCTGTTAGGTGGATTGGGCATTCTGAATTCTCCCTCTGTGTACCCGAACAGGCGCCGGAATGTGGCGACTAGGAGCTTTTCACTGTAGCTTCATTGCAGTGTTAATGCAAGCCTACTTGTGACGCTAATAAAAATTATTATTATGTTCAAGTGCAACGCCATCTGTCCTCTGAGGTGGATATAAAAGAACCTGTGCCCATTATTTCAAAAAAGACCCGAGGAGTTACCCCTGGTGTCCAGGATATTTCTGAGTCTGTTGCCCTTGTCCTTCTAGGCGGGAGAATTCACAGGTCTGGAAGGTGTTGCCTCTGCAGACTTGGCGAGTTGCTGCAGTGCATCTTGTAGATGGTACACACTGTAGCGACTGTGGGTCAGTGATGGAGGGAGTGAGTGTTCAAGGTGGTGTTAGGGATGCCAATCAAATGGCTGCTTTATGGTTTTGAGCTTCTTGAATGGTGTTACTCTCTGCTTCATGCTCAGTTGCTCAGAACATAAATCTGACGTTTTTCACTTTGTAAATCTAGCCGACTCACAGGAGGAAATCAGCCAGGAACAAGCAACACTCCAGACTAAGACACAGAGATGGTAGCTCCAGCAGTAGACAATCTTCTGAAGAGGTTAGTCGTTCACTCAACAGCCTTTACCTCTGGCAGGTCGTCATGCAAAGGGGTGGAAGTTATCTTCAGTTATACAAAACTCTAGTTAGATCACAGTCTGGACTGCTGCGTTCAACCACTGCACCACCAAAGTGTAAATTACTGATAACTTAGGGCCTGTTAACAGAGCTCTTTATTTTCAAAATGGCGATTGGATATAGTGTAAGGATGTTCAATACAATTGGAATAATCACTCTGTCCTTGGGATGGGGCACTCCAAGCATTCAGTGCCACAGATAGGCTAGTTTCTCTGCCACTTTGCATGCTGGGTAAAGGGTTCTCCATTCTCAGAGGCCATTTCCTGCAGAAAACCTGCTGCTGAGGCACACTGACCAGCAAACACTGACCTCATGAGGGTTAGGGGCAGCAAGGAAACAGGCCTCAAGGGGAAGGACCAGCCTCCCTGGCCCAGTGAAAGGATTTGATGCATTGAAGCCTGTTCATAGTTCACAATTTGCCAGTGTCCACATTAGAGTGCCTCTTGCATAGTTACCATGTGCACCAATTGTGTCCATTGATAAGGGTCCATTGATGCAGGTGTCTTTTTTAAGCAGTGTCTGTTTATATCCTTGGGGTGGGTGCCGTGTGGATTCATCAGCAAGTACTGAGATAAAAGAGTTAAATTACAAGGAGAGTTTTCACAGGCGAGGCCTGTATTCCTTGTGTTCACAGTTTGATGGATGATCCAATTCAACTATCTAGGACCTAGGTTCTAGGTCATTCCTTAGAGAATAACTAAATTAGAACATAGAACAGTACAGCACAGTACAGGCCCTCCAGCCCACGACGTTGTGCCGACCATTTATCCTAATCTAAGATCAACCTAACCTACACCCCTTCAATTTACTGCTGTCCATGTGCCTGTCCAAGAGTCGTCTAAATGTCTCTAATGACTCTGACTCCACCACCTCTGCTGGCAGTGCATTCCACACACCCACCACTCTCTGTATAAAGAACTTACCTCTGACATCTCTCCTATACCTTCCTCCAATCACCTTAAAATTATGTCCCCTCGTGATAGCCACTTCCACCCTGGGGAAAAGTCTCTGGCTATCCACTCTATCCATGCCTCTCATCACCTTGTACACCTCTATCAAGTCACCTCTCTTGAGAAAAGCCCTAGCTCCCTCAACCTTTCTTCATAAGTCATGCCCTCCAGTCCAGGCAGCATCCTGGTAAATCTCCTCTGCACCCCTTCCAAAGCATCCACATCCTTCCTATAATGAAGCGACCAGAACTGGACACAATATTCCAAGTGTGGTCTAACCAGGGTTTTATAAAGTTGCAGCAAAACGTCGTGGCTCTTAAACTCAATCCCCCTGTTAATGAAAGCCAGCACACCAAACGCCTTCTTAACAACCCTATCAACCTGGGTGGCAACTTTGAGGAATCTATGTACATGAACCCCAAGATCCTTCTGTTCCTCCACACTTCCAAGAATCCTGCCTTTAACCCTGTATTCAGCATTCAAATTCGACCTTCCAAAATGAATCACTTCACATTTATCTAGGTTGAATTCCATCTGCCACTTCTCAGCCCAGCTCTACATCATGTCAATGTCCTGTTGTAACCTACAACAGCCCTCAACACTATCTACAACTCCACCAACCTTTGTGTCATCGGCAAACTTACTAACCCACCCTTCCACTTCCTCATCCAAATTATTTATAAAAGCCACAAAGAGCAGAAGTCGCAGAAGAGATCCCTGCGGGACACCACTGGTCACCGACCTCCAGGCGGAATACTTTCCCTCCACTACCACTCGCTGTCTTCTCTTGGCCAGCCAATTCTGTATCCAGGCAGCCAAATTTCCCTGTATCAATTGCCCCTAACTTTCTGAATGAGCCTACCATGGGGAACCTTATCAACTACTTTCCTGAAATCCATATACACCACATCCACTCCCCGACCTTCATCAATGTGTCTCGTCACATCCTCAAAGAATTCAATGAGGCTTGTGAGGCATGACCTGCCCCTCACAAAGCCATGCTGACTATCTTTAATCAAACTATGTTTTTCTAAATAATCATAAATCCTATCTCTCAGAATCCTTTCCAATAATTTGCTCACCAAAGACGTAAGACTGACTGGTCTGGAATTCCCAGGAATTCCCTTCCTTGAACAGGGGAACAACATTCGCCTCCCCCCAGTCATCCCATCCGGTGCTGCTCCAGTGGAGAGTGAGGACGCAAAGACCATCAGCAACGGCGCAGCAATCCCCTCCCTCGCTTCCCGTAGTTACCTTGGGTATATCCCGTCAGGCCCAGGGGACTTATCTATCCTGATGCTTTTCAAAATTTCCAGCACATCCTCCTCCTTAATAATAACCTGAGTCTATTAACCTGGTTCACGCTGTTCTCATGAGCCTGTTGAGCCACTTCCTTCCTCGTCTCAGTGGGACAAAACTATTCAGCACTCGCAGCAAGTGCTCCTTGAACAACCCCCACATTACTGCTGTGCATTTCCCCAAAAACAGTTGTTCCCATTTTATGCTCCTCAGCTCCTGTCTAATAGCAGTATAATTTCCCCTCCCCCAATTAAATACCTTCCCATACTGTCTGTTCCTATCCCTCTCCATGACGGTAAATGTTAAGGAGTTGTGGTCATTATAACCGAAATGCTCTCCCACCGAGACATCTGACACCTGGCCTGGTTTGTTGCCAAGCACCAAATCCAATATGCCCCCCCCCGCCCCAAGTCGGCCTATCTACATATTGAGTCAGGAATCCTTCCTGTACACACCTGACAAAATCTGCTTCATCCTAACCATTTGCACTAAGGAGGTTCCAGTCAATATATCAGGGATGTTGAAGTCACCCATGACAAAAACTCTGTTACTTCTGCACCTTTCCAAGATCTGCCGCCCAATCTGTTCCTCCATCTCTCTGCTGCTATTGGGGGGTCTATAGGAAACTCCCAATAAAGTGACTGCTCCTTTCTCGTTTCTGACTTCCACCCATACTGACTCAGTAGACAAACCCTCCTCAACTACCTCCTTTTCTGCAGCTGCGATGCACTCCCTAATTAACCGTGCCACTCCCCTCCTCTTTTAACTCCCTCCCTTTTCTTCTTAAAACATCTAAACCCCGGAATATCTAACAACCATTCCTGCCCCAGTGAAATCCATGTCTCCGTAATGGCCACAACATCGTAGTTCCAAGTACTGATCCATGCTCTAAGTTCATCTCCCTTATTCCTGACACTCCTGGCATTGAAACAGACACACTTTAACCCATTCCACTGAGTGAACTTTGGCTTATCAACTGTCTAGCCTTCCTCTCAGACTCGCTGCACACTATTTCTGCCTGTTCAACAGCTACCCTATCCTCTGATCCATAACTCTGGTCCCTATCCCCTTGCCAAATTAGTTTGAAACCTCCCAAAGAGCTGTAGCAAACCTCCCACCCAGGATATTGGTGTCCCTCCAGTTTAGGTGCAATCCGTCCTTCATGTACAGGTCCTACCTTCCCCAGAAGATATCCCAATGATCCACATGTCTGAAGCCTTCCCTCCTGCACCAGCCCTGTAGCCACGTGTTCAGCTGCACTCGCTCTCTGTTCCTTTCCTCACTTGCATGTGGCACTGGAAGCAATCCTGAGATCACTACTCTGCTCGTCCTGCTCTTTAGCTTCCAACCTAACTCCCTAATATCACTTTTTAGATCCTCATCCCTTTTCTTAGCTATGTTGTTGGTGCCTATGTGCACCACGACTTCTGGTTGCTTTCCCTCCCCCTTAAGAATCCTGTAGACTCAATCCGAGACATCCCTGACCCTGGCACCCGGGAAGCAACATACCTTTCCGGAGTCTTGTTGGCGACCACACAATCTCCCCTAACCATTGAGTCTCCTATTACTATTGCTTTTCTATTCTCCCCCTTTCCTTCTGAGCCACAGAGCCAGGCTCAGTGCCAGAGACCTGGCCGCTAGGGCCGTCCCCCAGTAGGTCATCTCCCCCAACAGCATCCAAAACGGTATACTTGTTTTGAAGGGGAACGGCCACGAGGGATCCCTGCACTGTCTGCCCATTTGTTTTTCTTCCCCTGACTGTAACCCAGCTACTCTTGTCCTGCACCTTGGGTGTGGCTACCTCCCTGTAACTTCTCTCTATCACCTCCTGGAGTATCCGAAGTTCATCCAGCTCCAGTTCCCTAACGGGGTCTCTGAGGAGCTGGAGTTGTTGCACTTCCCACAGGTGTATTCTGCGGGGACACCAGTGGTGTCCCTCACCACCCACATCCTACAGGAGGAGCATCCTACAGGAGGAGCATGCAACTGCCCTAGCCTCCATCCCCTCTGACCTGAATTCCCAAAGAGATTTAAAAGTTAAAAAAAGATTAAACACCTATTAGGCCCTTAAAAATATATATATGTGTATATACTGCTGCAACTCTCTCAAGTGAACCCTCTAAAATTGGTGATTGTGCTAAATGATACAAAGATAGCTTGCTGCCCCCAAAAAACAAAAACAAAAAAAAACCAAACAACTCTTACCTTACAGAATGTAGCTGCCCTGTGAACCAACTGGAACTCCGCCCTCCGACTCTGCACCCAGTCAGCTGCATTCTCTGTAAACTCCCGACTCCCTTCCCGCCCATTGAGGAAATGTCAGAAATGAAATGAAAGGAGCACCTTGCTCCCTCATCACCTCTCTCCCTCAGTCACCAAACTCTCACTATAGCACTCAAATCCAGCACTCATTGCAAATTAGATAGGGTAAAGAGCAAAGAATGATTGGTTCTGGTTTGGTGGATTTCAGAACAAACAGATATATTATTATTATTATTATTATTCTATTATTATCACCTTCCAATGAGAGCCAAGACTGAGGTCAGGAAGCATTTTTTCACACTTTAGGGGAGTATAATTCTGGAACTCCGCAGACCCCTTCCATTCTCCCCTCCCCCAAACAGTTGTTGAAGGTAATGGTTGGTTGGAAACGTTGAAACTGTAATGAGTAGATATTTGTTGCGCAAGGTGATTAAGGTTTACAGGCTCAAGGCAGGCAGATGGAGTTAAGTTTAAGATCAGACATGAACTAACTGAATGATGACACAAGTTCTTAAGGGACAGAATGCCACCCCCCCCCCCTCCCTGCACCCCCCCCCCGGCAATCTTTTTCTGCTGTCTGCTTATTCATTTTATGTTGACATTTGTTTTCAATTCCAGAGTGATCTCATCAGGGACATTGGTACTCCCTCACTCATCGTTCTTGCTCGGGCTCAAAGGTCTGATGGAAAACAGCAAGGATATCAGCTCACTGGGTCTGTGGGAAGCTCACATGGCAGGCCGGAAATGCACCTGCGACTTGTCGGTCTGAAGGAAGACAGCATTTGGAGAATGTGTGTGGATGCTGCCATCCCTAAACCACACAAAGCAATGGTACTGTATAAACCAGAGCACGAATAAGCCCTGAGAATGAGGCCATTTAGTCCGTCATGCCTACGCCAGCTTTTTGAAAGCGCAATCCAATTTCTCCCGCTTTTCCGTATCCTCTCTCCATACCACTGCCGATTTTTTCTTTTCAAGTATTAATCCAATTCCCTTTAGAATGCAAACATTAAACTATTCACAAGCGTTCACAACTGTTCACAAGCGTTCACAACTGTTCACAAGCGTTCTCCTAAATTTCCCCCCATCCCAATCTTTTTGTGTGGACTAGAGGGTCCATTGCTCGTATGGTTCTGTGTGTCTCAAGTCTGTGCCCTCTAGTTACAAGTGAAGTCAGTTTCCCTAGATTTACTTTTGTCAAAACCCCTTACGAATGCATCATGTCATCTGTGCCCTGCCTGAAGCACTCCACAGATAATCAGGTGTAAATTCTATTCTTTCACGGGGCCCCATTCTTGTCTAAGGAGCCAGGAACTGGAGCAGAAATCATCCAGATTCCAACCTGGGCAAGGGGTTTTCACAGTAACTTCATTGCCGTGTTAATGTAAGCCTACTTTATAATAAAGATTATTATTATTACCTGGCAATGATTTGGGGTGTACAGGTGGGCCCCACAAGGAAGAGTGTCGTCTGGCTGACTGCGGTCCAGGTCCAGGGTAATCGAGAAGCCCAGGGTTGAAACCTGTCTGGATCACTCACCAGTCATTCGGCAGGTGCGTGCGTCTTCAACTGGACTAGGTTCTGTTATGGGTCAGGGTTTAGAGAACCCCAAAGTGTATCATGGAGTTCCCCTGACCCACAACTTTTAATAGATTGTGGTATGGAGAGCACACGGCCCACTCTACAGGTGTGGTACAGCAGAAATCAAAAAGTATTTTTTAAAAGCAAAACAATGTTTATTCTATGAACTCAAGTTAACCTTTTTAAAACATACAGTGAACATCTTAGCAACCATCAATTCAAATACAACCCCCAAAGAATACAACACTAAGTAATCTTTTAAGCTTTCCTTTTAACATCCATAAGACTTAAAACACCTTCCAACAGAAGCTCATTAAGTTTACATTCACGACTGAGAACATTTATAATTCTGAATTCACCAAATGATCAAGAGATAGTCTTTTGATGGCAGAGAGAACAGCAGTACACCTGCTTGGTCTGGCTTCAGCTCCAACACTGAAAACGAAACTAAAACACACCCTGCAGCCTCCTCAAAAACAAAAGTAAAAAGCTGACAAACAGCCCAGCTCCACCCACACTCTGACATCACTGCAGTAATAAACACTGATTTCTTAAAGGTACTCTCACTACAGATATTTATATACACAACCATTTATAAACACCCATTTCTTAAAGGTACTCTTACATGACAGTTGAGACACCCACTCTTTGATGGGTGGGTGCCCCAATTACAAAGCAAACCACAAGCATTGGACTGTTTATCTGAACATGGCACTGTGGTATTACCATAACTATCAGCTGGGTCACTGTCTGTGCGGAGTCTGCACGTTCTCCCCGTGTCTGCGTGGGTTTCCTCCAGTTTTCTCCCACAGTCCAAAGATGGATTGGCCAGGCTAAATTGCCCTCAGTGTCGAAAAAGGTTAGATGGGGTTATTGGGTTATGGGGATAGGGTGGAAGTGAGGGCTTAAGTGGGTAGGTGCAGACTCAATGGGCCGAATGATCTCCTTCTGCACTGTATGTTCCATGTATCTGTGTATTACAAGGATAAATGTAGTACCATGAATAGCCACCAGAGGGAGCTGCAGATACAACTATATAAAGCAGTGATGCGAGACCTCAGGGGTAGGTGTGAGTAGGAGACAGCCAGTGAAAGTCATCAGAGCATTTAGTGCGAGAAGGTTAGATTGTAGTTATACCAGTTAGTGTAGTTAGATGTTATTGTTCAATTCTGTATTCTAAAAGGACTAAGTGTCGAAACCCAGTTTAGTAGTGTAAATTAAATCATAGCTTTGTATGAGAACACTACGCAAACCATCCTAGACAAGCAACACAAAGAACACCACAGGCACAAGGTCTACAAGAGTATGAGGGGCATGGATAGAGTGGATGGGCAGGCACTGTTTCCCAGGGTGGGGGGACAGTCACCAGGGGCATAGGTTCAAGGTCCATGGGGCAAAGTTTAGAGGTGCGAGGCAGATTCTTTACACAGAGGGTGGGGAGTGCCTGGAACGCATTGCCAGGGGAGGTTGTGGAAGCAGATACATTAACGGCACTCAAAAGGCACCTTGACAAACACATGGATAGGATGGGTATAGAGGGATACGGCACAAGGAAGGGCTGAGGGTTTTGGCCAAAGGTGGTATTGGAGGGCCGAAGGGCCTGTTCCTGTGCTGTATTGTTCTTTGTTCTTTATGCCATACCAAGTGAAAAACTGTATCTTTTAAAATATCCTAGATAATGTACAGATGGGGTGAAAACTGCCAGACGTATAAGATGTCTTTTAAAGCATCGATGGGACATCTCGCAAGTCACCCAGCTTTGAAAATTCGAACTAGGTGGTCGGATATTCCTCGTGCGATGATAACCGGCGGAAGGGTGTAAGCATTTGTGTTATGTAATCGTCCTACTCCGTTCTTTTCCATGTACACTATCTACAATACTGAGTCAATGTTCTTTTTAACTAGGATCGGATCAGGAGCTGCTTATCTATTAGGATTTTCCAATAGCTTTGAGGTTAACCCTTCTCACCAGATAACGCAGCTGATAGCCCTCACATCACCCCGGACCATTGATACAATTGTTAAACTACCCAGGGTACGGATGTCTTTATCTACTTTCACTTAGCCATCCTCCAGTTCAAATGTTCTTATTATGAGAGTTGAGATTTCTTGACCTGTATAACGGAGAATCTTATTGTTTCGGTACCAGTTTACTATCTATTATCAAGGCTTCGAGCTCCCTTTGCCAGTTCACGTCCAAACAATGGGTCCAATCATACGGAAACGCGGATTCAAAGGCATCACTGAAGTTGCACGTCTGCTTCTGACCACCAACCAGCGTAATTATTACTTCTACCTCTTCTCTGGGAAATATTCTGTATGCGATTTCACCTGATACCTGTATAATATGTAGGAAAAGCATTGGGAGCCCTGATGTTCAGTTCAAGCTATGAGACATTAAACCAGGAGGAGGAGGTGCTTGTGAATTGATACAAGGCACCATCAGTACAAGTGAAGAGAATTCTTCCAAGGGAGCACAGGTCTTGAGGGTGATGCTGTAGCTCCATCTCCGACTTGGGTTGCATGTGAACTTGTGTCCTCCACTGGGGGAGGGTGGTTATTCAATTAAAAGGAACTCTTTTCTTTCTCCCAAGTATGGAGTGCAACAGGTGGTTTGAAGAATCAAGAGGGCTAGATTTTTCTCACTCTGATAACGTACAACTGTTTAGCAGACATAAACATTAAAGCCACTTCACCGAACTGAAAACTATAAATTATATAGAACCCTGTATAAACCAAATTTAGTGCACAGATTTTATCTACATCTTACAAAAAGGATGTAGAATCACTGGAGAAGGTATAATAAAAGATTTACACAAATTACTAGAGTTACATCACACTTGGGAGTACTGTGCACACTTCTGGTCACTATATTCACAAAGGATATAGAGACACTGCTGTAATAAAATGTTAACAAGGATCATGCCAAACTGAGCAGTTATGACTATCAGGAAAGATTAAGTAGGCTGGAAAATAGAATGCTGAGGGGTGACTTGATAGAGGTCTTTATAATTGTGATGGGAACTCCATCTGCCATTTTAAACAATCATTCTGTCCATCGTTAATGCACATTGGTAGCCATGTGTACCATCTACAAGGTCTACTGCAGAAATTCACCAAGGCTCCTTCGACAGCACCTTCTAAACCTGCAACCTCTACCACCTAGAAGAAAAAGGGCAGCCCATACATGGAAGTTGCCCTCTAAGTCCACATGGGCAGCACGGTAGCATTGTGGATAGCACAATTGCTTCACAGCTCCAGGGTCCCAGGTTCGATTCCGGCTTGGGTCACTGTCTGTGCGGAGTCTGCACATCCTCCCCGTGTGTGCGTGGGTTTCCTCCGGGTGCTCCGGTTTCCTCCCACAGTCCAAAGATGTGCAGGTTAGATGGATTGGCCGTGCTAAATTGCCCCTTAGTGTCCAAAATTGCCCTTAGTGTTGGGTGGGGTTACTGGGTTATGGGGATAGGGTGGAGGTGTGGACCTTGGGTAGGGTGCTCTTTCCAAGAGCCGGTGCAGACTTGATGGGCCGAATGGCCTCCTTCTGCACTAAAAATTCTATGTAAAAGTCACAGTAATAAAACCAGAAAATGCTGGATGAACTCAGCAGGTCTGACAGCATCTGTGGAGAAAGAAACCAAGTTCATGGGGGTGATTTTGAGTCCGTGTTGGGCCATCAACGTGAACAGTGACACTGTCCCAAAATCCCACGGGAAAGTTGATTCTCGCTAGTGAGATCTTGTTTCCCAATTTTCCACGGCCTTCGCCCGTGAAGTAACGATGGGATGGGTGGGAGCCTCATTTAAATATAGTTTAATGACACGCCTCCTCTCACTGAATATTGAAACTGCTTTGCGAAGACGGGAAACAGTCTCCGGGGGCATCGAGGTAAGTATTGCCCCCAGTGGGAGAGGGACATATGCCTGACATTGCCCCCCCCCCCCACCCCCCCCCCGACACAACTCGGCAGCGCCAGATTGATACTGTGAAACTGGCAGTGCCAGTCTGTGCCAGTCTAAGACAGTGGGAATACTCGGGACGGGCCATCTGCATAGCCCAATTGGGGGTGGGAGGGGGAAGTGGCCTATGCCTTTAAAGGGGGGATTTGGTAGAGAGGGGGGGTGGGGAGGCACTGGTGAAACTGCTGCGGTGGTTGTTGGTTGTGGGGGTGGGAGACACTGAGACCATTGTGCCCTGGTAAAGCAGACTCCATCAGGGTCTGACCCGCCAGACTGACTGACGGCATAAACCACACCATCCCCCCCCCACCCCCCAACTCAAATTTTTTAATTGTCAGAGTTGCTGAAGATTTGGTATGAAGGAATTACGGGATATGGCGAGAATGCGGATAAGTGGTTCTGAGACCACGAATAGATCAGCCATGATCTTATAGAATGGCGGAGCAGGCTCGAAGGGCCGGACGGTCTACTTCTGCTCCTAGTTCTTATGTTCTTATGAAAACCCGGCTGTACATCTGGAGACGTCGATTTTCAGTCAGAGCCTGACCCACACCACGTTTCAAGTCTGCATTACTCTTCTACAGATTTGAAGATATATTCCATTTGAAAATGAAAATGAAAATCGCTTATTGTCACGAGTAGGCTTCAATGAAGTTACTGTGAAAAGCCCCTAGTCGCCACATTCCGGCGCCTGTCCGGGGAGTCTGGTACGGGAATCGAACCGGGCTGCTGGCCTGCTTGGTCTGCTTTAAAAGCCAGCGATTTAGCCGAGTGAGCTAAACCAGACTTCACTGTCTCTGGGTCAAGGTCCTGGAACTGGTCGTCTAACAGCACCGTGAGTGTGCCTACCCTTCACGGATTGCAGAGATTTAGGCGTGCAGTGCACAGCCTCACCTCAACAATGATCGTTGGAAAAGAACAACCAATGTTGGCCTCATCAGCCAAGCCCGCATCCTGTGTAGGAACTTAAAAAAAATTAACTCAATCCCAAACCGGATAACAATGCTAAATATTGGCACGGATTGTGGATGATGTGTGTTCACTAAGAAAGAGGTTAATGGAATGGTAGAATATACCAGGAAAGTAGAGGTAAACCTTTCTGGAGACTAACATTTCCATAATTTATTTTCTGCAGGGGAATGTATTGTTGAGAATGAGCGAGTTGTTACATTCGATAGCAATGAGCTGAAATATAAAATAGTTAATGATTGCCACTACATCCTGACTAAAGATTGCTCACCAACTCCAAAGTTTGTTCTACTGATGCGACGGGCGAAGGATCAGCTGAGAAAGAAGGCAATCAAGCTGCTGATATCAGTGCCCAATATGTAAGTAGCCATCACAATTAATCATCACCGTAAGCAGGGATTAAATATTAATGTCCTTAATGTATAAATGAATTGTGGTATAGATTCACAGAATCAGACCTATTACACTCAGAAAGAGACCATCCAACTCCCTCTTGAATGCCCTATATATAGTGCAAGATGTAGAATATATACTATATTTTATATTTACATATATAATATATAGGAAATGGGATGGGAAAGAGGTTAAATGCAGTACATAGGAAGTTAGGATGTTTTCGAAGCATGGCAGTAAAATCTAACGGGGAGGATGTGACTGGGTATTTTTGATTCTGTGAAATGTCATTTACCTTAAAATAATCCAATGAGAAGATTGTACAGTAGCACAGTGGTTAGCACTGTTGCTTCCCAGCGCTAGTTTCCCGGGTTCAATTCCCGCTTGGGTCACTGTCTGTGCGGAGTCTGCACGTTCTCCCCGTGTCTGCGTGGGTTTCCTCCCACAAGTCCCGAAAGACTGTTAGGTGAATTAGACATTCTGAATTCTCCCTTAGTGTACCCGAACAGGAGCCTGAGTGTGGCGACGCGGGGATTTTCACAGAAACTTCATTGCAGTGTTAATGTAAGCCTACCTGTGACAGTGATAAAGATTGTTAATTACATGGTCCATATATGTGTTCAGTAGAGATTGTTCATGGTCTATGCATCATCATTCTCATCAAAGGTTTTTTAAATTTAAAGTTAATTGCTGTTGCTGGCAAGGGCTATTTTGTAGTAAGTTTTACGTTCATACTTTTTCCAGGAAAAATTAAAAAACACAATAAATGATTGAAAGACCAGAGTAAAATAAGGTATTCATCATTAGAGTAGGGTGGTTAGATTGGTTCTCAGCGCAAAGTTTAACCATCACTCAAATTCATTCATTGTGCGATTTGAGATATGCCAATGGTCTATTCTTAAATCTTACATCTTAATTTAGTTGTTTGTGATTGGTGTAGTTTGTACATGGTCCATGTATGTGACCAGTACAGATTGTACACGGTCATGTATGTGATTAGTATGGATTTTACATGGCCCTGTGTTTGCAATTGATATCAGGATAGGAACTCACTAAAATTAACATAAGCAAAATATCAACGATGAAGAAAGTAATGGCGCTTAGGACAACAAACCCTGGGCCAGATGTTTTCCATCCCAGTGTTTGAAAGAAGTGAGAACATTGTAGATGTCACAACTATAAACATACAAAGTTCCCTTGATTCAGTTATTGCTCTTCAGATTAGAAGATTGTGCACGCCACTCCATTATTTAAGGAAGGTTAGAGAATGAAACCAAGGAATTATAGACCAATTAACCTGATATCTATTGTCGGAAAATTACTGGAGTCTATGATTGAGGTTACAGTGAACACCGTGAATATTTCAGCTAATCCGAGAAATTCAGCATGGATAGGTAAAAGGGTTTGAATTTTTTTGAAGAGGCGAGTGAAGCAGTAGACAAGGAAATGTGTAAGAATGTTAGTTGTATGGATTTCCAGAAGACACTCAGTAAAGTGCCTCATGAGAGACTGTTAATTCAAGTTGAAGTTTATGGAATTGAAGGTATATTATTGACCTAGTCAGAAAATTGAGTGGCAGGGGACAGAGAGTAGGAATAATAGACACATTCACTAATTGTCAGGAAGTGCCTGGTGGTATCCAACGAGGATCAGTGTTTTAGGGCTCAACTACTCACATAATTCAGGGCGATAGGATAGAAAGCTACATCATCAAGTTTGTTGGTGACACAAAGGTGGATGTCACATTATGCAGTGGAGGTGGAAGTATAAAATTCTAAAGAGATGGTAATAGTTTAGGTAACTAGGCAAAACAATGGCAAATGATTTGAATAAAGACAAGCGTGGGGTCATAAACCTTGTTTGCAGGATGGACTCTGGCCTGCTAGTCCCAGAGTAAGCAATCACAGTGATGCCGAGTGCCGAGGTGATCACTTTAAAATATCCACCTTGGTTCTCTGGGGCACCATCCCAGTTGTTTTAAGGATTAAACCCTCTGGGCCCCACCATCCGCATTCTCTCACATCTCCCCTTCCCACCCCACATCCACCCTCATGCCTGTACATGCCTACTCATATCATCCATGCCAACCTGTAGACCCCCACCCATCCCCCATAGGAGCTATGCTGAGATTAAATAAAATAAAGCTTTCACTGTATGAATGATGCTCTCATTCAATATATTTAAATCCCCATAAGTACTTAATCTCTTATAAAACAAAATTTATGTTCATAGCCCCTCATAAAAGACAGATAATCCTTTAATTAACTCTTTGAGTTGTCACTCAAACTGAATTTACAACCCCCTAATGTGATAATGATAGGTTGTGGAAAGCACCCACACGTTGAGAATGCTATAATGATAGCATTTATGGTTTTGCCAACACAGAGCTATTGAAACGGCTGGATCATTCTTTTCAACCTACAGGCACCCTCAGGTTGTTTTTTCCCCAAATTTCTAAAGGGCTGGGCACCAAATTAACTCCACAGCGTGTCATGTCTACAGACCCTATGTATCGTTCAAGAGCACTTACAACTTCTCCAAAGATTTGTAGCTCCTGCACTGCGAATAAGATCCTTGCTGCAATGAAATTGGGGTTTGGTTGAACTCAGCACTATGTTGCTCTGCTCTGCTGGTTCCAGGTTGCTCACACCGGGGCAGCACGGTAGCGCAGTGGTTAGCACTGTTGCTTCACAGCTCCAGGGTCCCAGATTCGATTCCTGGCTTGGGTCACTGCCTGTGCGGAGTCTGCATGTCCTCCCCCCCCCCCCCCCCCCCCCCCCGTGTCTGCATGCGTTTCCTCTGGGTGCTCCGGTTTCCTCCCACAGTCCAAAGATGTGCGGGTTAGATGGATTGGCTGTGCTAAATTGCTCTTAGTGTCCAAAAAGGTTAATTGGGGTTACTGGGTTAAGGGGATGGGGTGGAGGAGGTGTGTGCTTAATTGGTATGCTCTTTCCAAGGGCCGGTGCAGACTCGATGGGCCAAATGGCCTCCTTCTGCTCTGTAAATTCTATGATTTTATGTGGGAATTACATCTCACTCCTTTTCCTTCACTGGTGAAAATGGAATTTCTCAAAATGGACATGGGACCTCTGGACCCAGGTCCTGCATGTGAAAGTCCGTGGAGTCCCCATGAACATCTGGTCATTAACGCCCGTGTATATAGATCATTTAAAAGGTAAGTAATAAAAAAAACTATTGAAATGTTGGTCTTTAAATCTAGGGGAATAGAATACAAAGGCTTTGATTAGACGACTCCTGGAGTACTTTGAGCAGTTTTGGGCACCACATCTTAGGCAGGATGTATTGACCTTGGAGGGTGTGCAGGGTAGGTTTCACCAGGATGATTCTTGGACTCCAAGGATTAAATTACAAGGAGAGATTACATAAACTGGAGTTGCATTCCCTTGAATTTAGAAGTTTAACGGGAAATTTGAGAGAAGTATTCAAGATATTGAGAGGAGCCAATAAGGTAGATAGAGAAACAATTCCTACTAGTTGGGGAATCCAAGACAGATATTTCAGGAGTGAAATAAGGAAAGGTTCCTACACACAAAGGGTGACTGAAGATTGGAACTACCTTCAGCAAAGGGTAATCGATGGGAGATCAATTGTTCAATTTAAATAGAGGCAATAGATTTTTATTAACCAAGGGTATGAAGGAATATCTACAAAGTCGGGTAAATGATGGAAGGATGCAGGTCAAGTGTAATCTCATTGAATAGAGGAACAGCTTCAAAGGGCTAAGGACCCGTACCTAAGGGCCTACACACATGACCCATGTATATGATCTGTACAGGGCGGCATGGGTAGCACAGTGGTTAACACTGTTGCCACACGGCTCCAGGGTCCCGGGTCCGATTCCTGGCTTGGGTCACTGTCTGTGCGGAATCGGCACATTCTCCCTGTGTCTGCGTTGGTTTCCTCCGGGTGCTCCGGTTTCCTCCCACAAGTCCCGAAAGACGTGCTTGTTAGGTGAATTGGACATTCTGAATTCTCCCTCAGTGTACCCGAACAGGCGCCTGAGTGTGGCGACTAGGGGGATTTTCACAGTAACTTCATTGCAGTGTTAATGTAAGCCTACTTGTGACACTAATAAAGGTTATTATTTTAAAAAGGTCATACGTGGATTCATTGAATGGGCCTTGCTTTTTTAATTCCCTGTTGGAATGTGGGTCCTACAGCCAATGAACAGCATTTTATTTCTCATCCCTAGTTGGACCACCTTTAACCTTTGAAGCCTGTTTGGTGAAGGTGAGTTGTTTATAACAACTGGGTGGCTTAATCAACCATCATAGCAGCTAGTTAACGATTCAACCACATTGTTGTGGGACTGGAGTCACATATAGACCCAGATTGGGTGAGAAGGCAGGATTCCTTCTGTAAGCTGCTTTAGGGAGACAGTGTGAAATATACAGCAACCCACCAATCATGGTCCTTTTCACTGATATCAGCTTCCGATTTTCAAGTTCTCCAACTTCTATTGTGCAATTTGATGTGACATTCATTGTACTGTTCAACCGTGCCTCTGGTTTACTCATCCAGTAACATAGCCAATATCCACTTTGCCTTTGCTCTTTCCTTACTAATTGTGCTGTGGTATCCCAATCAAATTTCTGTTTATCTTTCCCAGCGTAATTGAAGCATATCCTACGACAGATGGAATAAAACTCTTGGTGGATGATGTTGAAACCGCCCTGAGTAAACAAGGAAATGTTATCCAAAGTGAGTAACTCTTTTGTAAATGGATTAAATCACGCACTTCCAAAAAGTGTCAATGCAGAATATGTAGCTAAGATGTACTGCTCACCCATAAATTAACACCAATTAAAACATTTGAATATTACTGAAGAGGGCGATATGTTGCTGAAGCTTTTCATCGTTCACTCATCGGGACAAGAATACCAATTTTCAAACAATCGGGACAATTTATGCTACAGGAGAAAAGGGTGCTGATTGGTTGGCAAGTTGACTCTAATTGGCCAAAGTGTTGCCGGAAAGCAACCGAGAACTATAGATTCCGCAAGACTCTGTCTTTCAAAAAAGGCATAATAAAGTTTGAACATATTCCTTTGTTTATGGAGGACCTAACCCTGTATATGAATGTTTGCCGCTAATAATAAGTACAAATGAGCCACATTACGAGTTCTGCTGATTATCTTAGGTTTGCTGTTAGGTTAGCCAGTAGCGCACTCAGGATTGTTCATCAAGTGCTGCCCAATCGCGGAAAATCACTTACAAATTATGAGAATGGCAACTTTGAAATGAAAATGAATGAAAATCACTTATTGTCACGAGTAGGCTTCAATGAAGTTACTGTGAAAAGCCCCTAGTCGCCACATTCTGGTGCCTGTCCGGGGAGGCTGGTACGGGAATCGAACCGTGCTGCTGGCCTGCATGGTCTGCTTTAAAAGCCAGCGATTTAGCCAAGTGAGCTAAACCAGCCCCTTTGGCCAGAATGTGGAAGTCATTACCACAAGGAGTAGTTGTGGCAAATAATGCAGATGCATTTAAAGGGAAGCTGGGTAAAGACATGAGGAAGAATATAATAGTAGAATACGCTGATGGGGTACAATAAAGAGGAATGGGAGGAGGCTGTTACACAGCATAAATGGCAGTACAAACCAATTGGGTCAAATAGTCTGATTCTGTACTGTCATATTAGGCAATCTTTTTACATTCCCTTTTAATGAATGGGTTTAATATTTGTATAATTGTCTGAAAATTCACTTTAGATATTCTGGCAGCGATCTGCCGGCCACGTCGCACCCCTGTTCAGGCGAATGGGGGCGTGACGTTGCAGGTAGATGGTCGGAGAGGCTCTTCCAGGATCTACTAGGCACGCCATGCCTCGTGAGATCTAACGGGATCACGCAAGACGTCACGATCTGGACCCCTCCCACTGTGGGCGGGATCCATTTTTGACAAATGTGCATATTAGAGTGAGTAGCTAGTCTCTAATATACAGCTCACCTTATCTGCCCACGTTGGTGGGCTCTAACTACTTCGCCTCGGAGACCTTAGGCGAGCGCCATTCAGTACTAGTCACAGGCTGGCATTGTGCGGGGATTGGGCCCAAGACTGCCCTGCCCTTGTGTGGGGGGATTTCAAGGACCCACTTGAATGTGAGCTGGGCCTTTGGGCGAAACGGCACTCTGTTGCAATTCGGTTAGATCACGCCCTTTATTCCAAAATTCATAAAAATGCCTCATTTTGTTGGCTGCATATGGGAATAGTCATCAGTCAACTATTCAAATGTTTACTTAATCATTTCCCCCCCCCTTATTTCAATACATTGTGCAGTGAGAATAAGAGGCTGGCAAAGGATTAATTGAGCAACATACTAAGCTACTCAATGCAAAACCTTGGTCAGGCCACATTTGGAGTACTGTGTGCAGTTCTGGTCGCCTCATCTTAGGAAGGATGTGGAAGCTTTGGAAAAGGTGCAAAGGAGATTTACCAGGATGTTGCCTGGAATGGAGAGTAGGTCTTACGAGGAAAGGTTGAGGGTGCTAGGCCTTTTCTCATTAGAACAGAGAAGGATGAGGGGTGACTTGATAGAGGTTTATAAGATGATCGGGGGAATAGATAGACAGTCAGAGACTTTTTCCCCGGGTGGAACAAACCATAACAAGGGGACATAAATTTAAGGTGAATGGTAGAAGATATAGGATGGATGTCAGAGGTAGGTTCTTTACCCAGAGAGTAGTGGGGGCATGGAATGCACTGCCTGTGGAAGTCGTTGAGTTGGAAACATTAGGGACCTTCAAGCGGCTATTGGATAGGTACATGGATTACGGTAGAATGATGAGGTGTAGATTAATTTGCTCTTAATCTAGGACAAAAGTTCGGCACAACATCGTGGGCTGAAGGGCTGTATTTTTCTATGTTCTATGTAAAACGCACATTTGAAGTTGCAGGAATACGAGGTCATTGGTACATTTCAACCCTGACGCCTTCTCCACCATTCAATTAAATCATAGTTAATCTATATCTGAACTCCATTTATCGACCTTGTTCCATAACCACCATTAATACTCTAATAATAAGTATTCTACACAAATCTATTAATCTGATTAATTGTCCAATTGTCTTTTCAGACAGACCTGGCTCCTCCCATTAACGACATCATCTCTACCCAAAGCATAAAGCATTCTGTTGTCTCTTCTTACACGATGCCCCTTGACTTGTTTCACCAGGACCAAACACAATACCCCTGTTAAATTATCTACATCCTGGGGGTCCTTCAAATGTAAACAATATTCCATTAGTTAACTATCTGTAAACAACTAAATGGTTCTCAAGATCTATTAGCAGAACACTCCACCTGCAAATAATGATTACTTCATTTCTTAATCATAGTTCTAGCAGTCCTGTATGCATCTAACCCAGGTTTTTATAATGTTACTGCAAAAAATATAAAATAAAATGACAATTTTTTACATTCATCATACTTTCAACAACTCCATGGGCAGCACGGTAGCATGGTGGTTAGCATAAATGCTTCACAGCTCCAGGGTCCCAGGTTCAGTTCCCGGCTGGGTCACTGTCTGTGCGGAGTCTGCACGTCCTCCCCGTGTCTGCGTGGGTTTCCTCCGGGTGCTCCGGTTTCCTCCCATAGTCCAAAGATGTGCGGGTTAGGTGGATTGACCATGCTAAATTGCCCTTTAGTGTCCTAAAAAAAAATAAGGTTAATGGGGGGGTGGGGGGGTTACGGGTATAGGGTGGATACGTTGGCTTCAGTAGGGTGATCATTGCTCGGCACAACATAGAGGGCCGAAGGGCCTGTTCTGTGCTGTACTGTTCTATGTTCTATGTCCATCATTAGAAATCAAGATTCCTTAATTTGGGATTGAGTGGAAGGAAGTTCATCAATGGAAAAATTTGGTTTGAAATGGGAAATTTTGCTGGAGATGTTGAGATGTTTAGTTATTTAAACAGGTGTTACAAATTCCAAAATATGATTGTCTCATTGATGTATTCCATATAAATAAAAGACTTAAAGGAAGGGGAAAAACTTGCTTTGATGCAGGAGTCCTGTGAATGAGGACATAATTTTAAATGAGAGCTCGTTGTACAGGGGATGCTTCTTCACATAAAGGCTTATAGTAAATTACAATTCCTACCCCCAAAGTTTTGTCAAGGCTGGGAGTGAATTCACATTTTCAAAATTCAGATTAATAGATTTGTGTAGAATACTTATTATTAGAGTATTAATGGTGGTTATGGAACAAGGTCGATAAATGGAGTTCAGATATAGATTAACTATGATTTAATTGAATGGTGGAGAAGGCGTCAGGATTGAAATGTACCAATGACCTCGTATTCCTGCAACTTCAAATGTGCGTTTTACATAGAACATAGAAAAATACAGCCCTTCAGCCCACGATGTTGTGCCGAACTTTTGTCCTAGATTAAGAGCAAATTAATCTACACCTCATCATTCTACCGTAATCCATGTACCTATCCAATAGCCGCTTGAAGGTCCCTAATGTTTCCAACTCAACTACTTGGGGGCCCATATTATCCAAATTACTATCCATTCCCAGCAGGGAACTTAAAAGTTCTTTACTTTTGACAAGATTAATTTAGTAGCAACAAGTGTTCTATATAAATAGTCAGAAGATCAAAAAGCCTTGTTGAACAAATGGATGTCCAATGTCTTCCAGATCTTGTAACAATCCAACAGAATGGGACTGGAATTATTTTAGAAGCACCCTCAATCAATATTGACCAATTGGCCTTTGACGGAGACAGAATTCAGGTACCGCATGCTCATTAACCAATTACTACTTCAAATATTAACTTGGAACTGTAGTTGGTAGACTGATTCTTATTTTTGCCTTTGAGCACAGATTGTACTTGATCAGATGATGAGTAAGACATGTGGTATTTGTGGGCATAATAATGGTGAGCGTAAAATGATGATGCCAAATCAAGAGGAAGGCAGAGATGTTGAGGATCTTTTTGAATCATGGACATATCCAGGGCAATCCTGCGCAGATGGTAAGAGAATCGCCACTCATTTTAAATCATCCCAATCTCGTCCAGCTCTGCAACCCTCTTAAGGTCTCTGTTTTCCTCTAATTCTAGCCTCTTCAGCATCCCTAATTCTAATTGCACCACCATTGGCAGCCGTGTCTTCAGCTATCTGGGCCCCGAATTCCGGAACTCCCTCCGCAAACCTCTTCACCTCATTTTCTCTTTTAAGGCATTCCTCAAATGTACCTCTTTTACCAAGCTTTTTGCCATCTGTCCTACTATGTCCTGAAGTGGCTCGGGGGTGTCAAATTTAGTTTTTGTGTTAAAGGGGCTATGTAAATACAAGTTGTTACATTTTGCCTCAAAACCATCTTATCTGGGTTTTAACAAACTGTACTTTGGTGAATTTCAGATTGCAAAGTTAGACGAAATTTTGTGGAACTAGGAAAAACTGTCAACGTTGAAGGGCAGGAATCCAGATGTTACTCAGTTGAACCAGTTCAACGGTGCCTGGAAGGGTGTTCACCCATTGAAACACTCTCACGCATTGTTAATTTCCACTGTGTACCAGCCAGTAAGTCTGTAGTAATAATGTGCATACTTTAACCAAGACAAAAACAATAAAAGCAAATTTATCGCAATAAGAACAAGAGGCATTCAATCGTTAATTAATTCTATTTATTAGAATTCCCTGATGGGCAGCATGGTAGCACATTGGTTAGCACTGTTGCTTCACAGCTCCAGGGTCCCAGGTTCAATTCCCGGCTTGGGTCACTGTCTGTGCGGAGTCTGCACGTTCTCCCCGTGTGTGTGGGTTTCCTCCGGGTGCTCCGGTTTCCTCCCACAATCCAAAAATGTGGTTAGGTGGATTGGCCAAGATAAATTGCCCTTCGTGTCCAAAAAAGGTTAGGTGGGGTTACAGGGATAGAGTGGAGGTGTGGGGATAGGGTGGAGGTATGGCCTTAGGTAGGGTGCTCTTTTCAAGGGTCGGTGCAGACTCAATGGGCCAAATGGCCTCCTTCTGCACTGTCAAGTTCTATGGTTCTATGATTAATGTATAGAGTGAAATTCGCTCATTTCAAAAATGATTTGGATCTGACCCAGGTGCACAGATCAACACATTCCTCTGTCTATCTTTCCAGTGTGATTTTTAACATGTTGTTGTACTGTCTGCAAATGTGATCTGAGAAAATCTTTTTCGCACAGTGAGTGGTTGGGGTCTGGAAGTTACTGCCTGGAAGTATGGCCTATTCAATCGAAGCATTCAGGAGGGCTTTAGATTATGACTGTGCGGGGTTATTGGGCTAATTGGACAGCTTTTGAAAGTCAGCATGTTTATGATGGGCCGAATGGCACAGAAACAAGGAGAAGTCAAGAGCTGCGAACTTTTAATATATTATTGATTACAGTCTCACATGGAAACAAGCATTTCCCTTAACCTGGCAGAGCTAGAACTAAAGCATGTTTTAATACATTAACAGATCAACCTGTGGATGCAGCCGTCATATTCAGTTCCCGAAAGAAGTCTGTGGATATGAGTCACCCTGTGGATTCTCACACGGACTGTTTGTGTCGCTGTACAGAAGTATGAACCCTATCCATGTGGAGAATGAGCGTTCGCCATTCATCAATGTTAGAAATTATCAACTGTAACAGTTGTTATCAAACTCATTGTTATACTGATTCTTGCCACACAGTTTGCTATTCTGGATGCATTAATATATTCCAATAAAACCTTTAATTCTTGAGACGTGGCATTAGCAAGTGTATTTTGACTATTTACTTGTGTGTTTGTCATTTACTCACATCCCAGCCCAGGACTTGAGCACAAACATTCAGACTGACACTTCAGTGCAGTACTGAAGGAGGGCTGCACTACCAGAGGAGCTATCCCAAGGCTCCATCAGCTGGACATAAAAGATGCCTCAACACTATTGTGAGGAGGAGTGAGTGAGTGAGTTTCCCCTGGTGTTCTGATCAATATTTAACCCTCAAACACCACAAAAGAAACAGATTTCCTGGTCGCTGTCACATTACTGGCCCTGAGAGCTGGTGGTACAGATTGGCTGCCATATTGTCAAAAACAGTGACTACATTTCAAAAGTACTTCAGTGGCTGTAAAAAGCTTCATGAAGTAGAGTGGGAGAGTGAAAGACACTATAAAAATGCAAATCTCTCTTTTTGATTTAATGGCAACAGTGACTGATTCTATAAGGATGATGTGGAGATGCCGGCGTTGGACTGGGGTGAGCACAGTAAGAAGTCTTACAACACCAGGTTAAAGTCCAACAGGTTTGTTTCAAACACGAGCTTTCGGAGCACGGCTCCTTCTTCAGGTGAGATAGGGTGATTCTATAAGAACACTGAATGATTACACTTTAATCATGAGAACTGTTCTGTGGCTATTCAGAGCTCTTTCAATCTTTCTTTATTAATTGTCCCTATTTTAAATAACAACAATAACTTGCATTTATGTAGCAGCTTGAATGCAGTGAAACAGCCCAATTTTTTAAAAATTCATTTTTACAGGACATGGGCTTCACTGGCTAGGCCAGCATTTATTGCCCATCACTAATTGCCCTCGAGAAGGTGGGAAGTTGCCTTCTTGAACCGCAACAGTCAGTTATGTCGGTGCACCGACGGTGCTTTTAGGGAGCGTTCCAAGAGTTTGACCCAGTAACAGCAAAGGAATACCCATATATTTTGAAGTCAGAATGCTATGAAGGAAGTAACTGTGAAAATCCCCTAGTCGCCACATTCCGGCAGCTATTCGGGTACACAGAGAATTCAGAATGCCCAATTCACCTAACAAGCACATCTTTTAGGACTTGTGGGAGGAAACCGGAGCACCCAGAGGAAACCCACGCCGACACGGGGAGAACATACAGACTCTGCGTAAACAGTGACGCTGGTGCTGTGAAGCAAGTGCCAACCACTGTGCTACCATGCCACCCATGCACTTCCAAGTACTCCACAATCTCATCTTTAATAATGGTGTCTAAAATCTTACCAATGACCAAAGTCTGGCTAACCAGCCTATAATTTCCCATCTTCTGCCTCCCTCCCTTCTTAAACAGGTGTTACCTTAGCCATTTTCCAATCCTCTGGGACCCTCCCTGCCTCCAGTGATTCCTGAAAGATCATCACCAATGCCTCCACAATCTCCTCAGCTATCTCCTTTAGAATCCTGGGGTGTAGTCCATTCCATCCAGGTGATTTTATCCACCTCCAGAACTTCCAGTTTCTCCAGAACCTTCTCCTTAGTGATAAAGGACAAAGAAAAATACAGTACAGGAACAGACCCTTCAGCATGCACCGATCATGCTGCCAGTCTAAACTAAAATCTTCGACACTTCCGGGGTCCATATCCCTCTATTCCCATCCTATTCATGTACTTGTCAAGATGCCCCTTAAATGTCACTATCGTCCCTGCTTCCACCATCTCCTCCAGCAGCGAGTTCCAGGCACCCACTACCCTCTTGTGTAAAAATCTTGTCTCGTACATCTCCTCTAAACCTTGCCCCTCACACCTTTAACCTATGCCCTCTAGTCATTGACCCCTCTACCCTGGGAAAAAGTCTCTGACTATCCACTTGTCAATGTCCCTCATTAATTTTGTAGACCCCTATCAGGTCACCTCTCAACTTCCACCGTTCCAGTGAGAACAAACCAAGTTTATTCAACCTCTCCATACCAGAGGCAACATCCTGGTAAATCTCTTCTGTACCTTCCATAAAGCCTCCACATCCTTCTGGTCGTGTGGCAACCAGAATTGAACACTATACTCCAAGTGTGGCCTAACTAAGGTTCGATACAACTGAAACATGACTTGCCAATTTCTATACTCAATGCACCGGCCAATGAAGGCAAGCATACTGTTTGCCTTCTTGACTACTTTCTCCACCTGTGTTGCCCCTTTCAGTGACCTGTACACCTAGATCGCACTGTTGTCAATACTCAAGGGTTCTACCATCCACTGTATATTCCCTACATGTATTAGACCTTCCAAAATGCATTACCTCACATTTGTCCGAATTAAACTCCATCTGCCATCTCTCCAAATGATCTAAATCCTGCTGTATCCTCTGACAGTCCTCATCGCTATCCGCAATTCCACCAACTTTGTGTCGTCTGCAAACTTGCTAATCAGACCAGTTACATTTTCCTCCAAGTCATTTATATATACTACGAACAGCAAAGGCCCCAGCACTGATTCCTGCGGAACACCACTAGTCGCAGCCCTCCGATCAGACAAACACCCTTCCATTGCTACTCTCTGCCTTCTATGACCTGGCCAGTTCTGTATCCATTTTGCCAGCTCACCTCTGATCACGTGTGACTTCACCTTTTGTACCAGTCTGCCATGAGGGGCGCCACTCACCTCTGCCCCTTAAATAATAATAACAATAATAATAATAATAAATAATAATTGCTTATTGCCACAAGTAGGCTTCAATGAAATTACTGTTAAAAGCCCCTAGTCGCCACATTCCGTTGCCTGTTCGGGGAGGCTGGAACAGGAATTGAACACGTGCTGGTGTTGTTCGGCATTACAAGCCAGGCCACAGTGCTAAACCAGCCCCAGTCTGGTTTATAGTGCATGACTCTGGAAATAGTAAATGAGCAACGGCAAATATTCAAGGCAGACGAAGTTTGGGTGCAAATCCAGCATTTCCTCACTCAGAGAAAATATAGGACATGTAAAACTCGAGTTTCCTGGATGACGGTGGAAATTAAAACAGGAAAAAGGCAATGTGTGACAAATACTAATATAGAATACAATAAAGAATTGGGCAGCATTAAGTAAGTATAGGGAGAAATTGAAAATTGATTTTCAATAAAGGACAAGGGAGATGTAGAAACTAAGGTCAACAGGAATCCAAAATCCCTTTATCAGCATGAACACTAAAAAAAAAGATAGTTAAAGGAATGGTGTGGCCGATTAGGTACAAGAACAGAAATCCCCTTCGGGAGGCAGAGGGTGGGACTGAGGTATTGACGTTTCAATCACTTCACAAAAAGAAGAGGAAGTTAATATTGCAGTAGAGGTGTGTGGGCATTGGGTGGGGTGGCTGTTGGGGTGAAATAAAGATGTTGAATAGGATAAAAACAGATAGAAAAGAAAAGGCAAGAAATAAAAGGCGCAAAATAGACTGATTTTACTCAGTTAACAAGTTAACCCAGTCCAGATGGGATGCATCCTCAGTTGCTTTAGAAGTCAGGATGAAAATAGAAATGTTTTCAATCCTGCTTAGATACAAAGTTCTGCAAACACCTATTCAAAAACATTGGAGAGCGATAAACCAGAGAAAAGATACAAGAGAGAATCCATTCAGTCCAATGTGCCTGCGCTGGCTGGGGAAAAAAGCCTTCCGTTCTAATCGCACCTTCTAGCACATAGTCTGCAGCCTTGCAGGTTAAAGGACGTCAGATGCAGAACCGGGTACCTTTGACTTGAGTTGAGGGTCTCTCGTCTCCCATCACCAACATAGCCACTGCATTCCAGTGAAAAGGTATTCTCTAATATCCCTTCTAATCCGAACATCAATCACCTTAATTCTGTACTCCTGGTAATTGGCTACTCCGCTGGGGAAACGGGGCATCTCCATCTACTTTCATCTCAGCCCTTCACTATTTTGTACACCTAATCAGGTCAAACACAGCTCATTGGGGCAAACTTCGTAGCCTCAGTTCCAAGGAATATAACCCCAGCCTATCCAATCTCTCCTCATAGTTCTCCTCCAAGCCCTGGCAGCATTCTTGTAAATCTCCTCTGCACTCTCTCCAGAGCAATTATATCCTTCCTATAATGTGGTGACCAGAACGGAGCACAAAACTCCCGCTGTGGCCGAACTGGCGTTTTATACAGTTCCATCATTACATTCCTGCTTTTGTATTCAATAGCTTGCTCAATAAAAGGAAAGCATTCCATATGCTTTCCTGGCTCCCTTAGTCACCTGTCCTGCCACCTGCAGGGTCCTGTGGACATACTCAAGGTCTTCAAATTTAATTGAACCTGCAGGCATCCAAAAGCAGGACTCCAGGATGATCATACAGCCGGCTACAAACCGTCCTCATAGCCCGTATATCTCGGCGCCACTGGCCACTGCCTGCCAAGCAAACCTCTGAACAGCAACCTAATCTCACTGCATCACTATTATCTTTAAAAGGAATTCTGGACTGGTCTTCAGCCAGGAATCCCCCACCCCACTCCTGAACTGCAACTTACCTCCCCTCTGGATTTGGACTCTGGCAATGATGTGAACGGATACCCATTTTTGTGGGTTTTTTTCATAGTTGCAAAAACCCTCTTTCCTATTCTCTTACTGCTGCATATATGCATGCACAAGAGTGAGTGGGAGTGTGAGAAGTTGCTATCTTTTCTTCCTCCCACCCAGCATGCATGTGAGAATAAATTCAACTTCTGATTTAAGAGTGTTTGATTCTAAAAATTGATCACAAAACTGAATAAGCACCACGGTCTATTTTTAAAACAAAGACCTCTGCCTACGGACAGTTGGCAAGAGGATAAAGTAATTCAATTCTTCCCCTCTCTCCCGTCCGTAACATGGATAAAAGCAGCAAAAGGCGATGAGAAAATGCTTTTCCACACAGCGAGTGGTTAGGGTCTGGAATGCACTGCTCAAGTGTGCGGGGTAGGGTTAGGTTCAATCAAGGAATTATATGATTATTTGAAAAGAAACAGTGGGCACTCGGTGAAATGCACATTTGGAGAGCCAGTGCAAACATGATGGAATGAAAGGCCTCCTTCAATGATTCAGCATAAAGTTCCAAGCAAAAAATGTTAACCGTACAAATGTACTCCGAGCCAGTAAAACTATTAAGCAGTGATCAAATTCAAACAAGATCTTCACAATTTCAAAACCTTGAATAAGTTATGATAGCAGAGCACTTGTGAACACACATTTTATTAAGATCCCGTCTTTCAGAGACAACAAAATGATGTGTTACATTTAAAGCAGCACCTAACTTCTTTAAAAAAAATCAAATTAAAACTATCAGAACACTTCACAAGGACTTAATTTAAGTCGAGCAACTGTTGTTGGTAGAGATGATTTGACATGTGCAAGTAATTTTGAGCATCGCCATTAATGTCCAAAAAGGTTTTGAACAACATTTTTTTCAGCTGCACTAATGTTTCATATATCCTATATAAACAGATTTAAAAATCAAAAAATTTAAAATCTTAAAAAGTTGGAACCTAGTCTTTAAATAAAATTGATAGTGAAAGAAAGAATTAAAACCCATTTATTTAATAATGATATTCTTCCGACCCACTTAGATGTAAACAGTGCCCCTACAGAAAATAAAAAGTCAAACAGGCTTTCTAGTCACAACTCTCAACGGTTTCCACTCAACGTACAAAGTGCTGCTTGAAGCTATCTTCAGTTCAAATGTCACCATGACACATATCAATGCAAGTGCATTATTTAAGTTGAATACTACATTCCAAGAATATCCAGAGATAGATTTACAGAATCTGGAGTCCATCGTTTCTGCACAAGTCATTTGAGATTAGACTCATTTGCAGACTGTAAAGAATTTTCATCCAAATAGTTGTCCTCCTGCGAATGGTTCCAAAGTGAAGAACACCCGTTAGAATACCGGTGATCAGAGCTGGGCTTTGAAGTGCTCCTGCACTTCTCGTGAGCTGCTCCCCCACTGTTTTTCTTTACATCATAAGTGCCCACGTTCCCTCTTTTTGGTACAAGTTTTGAGCTGCCATTAAAAGAAAATGAACAAAAGGTACATTTGCATTCACCTAATTTTAGACCAAAGGTTTGTGATCTGGTTTAAAAACAACACAACTGAATCAGATCATTCTAATTCAATAGACTTCTTCATTCACAGATTGTGAGCGTCGCTGACAAGGGCAGCAGTTGTTTGCCCATCCCCAACTGCTTTTGAAAAGGTAGTGGCAGTCTATTTGAACTACGACTTGGAATATTGCGCACAATTCTGGTCGCCACACTACCAGAAGGATGTGGAGGCTTTGGAGAGGGTTCAGAGGAGGTTTACCAGGATGTTGCCTGGTCTGCAGGGGGTTAACTATATATGGAGAAGCTGAATAGACGCAGACTGTTTTTATTAAGATGACGGAGGTTGAGGGATGACCTGATAGAGGTCTACAAGATTATGAGGGACATGGATTGAGTGGATGGGCAGGCATTGTTTCCCAGGGTAGAGGGGTCAGTCACCAGGTGGCATAAGTTTAAGGTCCGGGGTCAAAGTTTAGAGGAGATGTGCGAGGCAAGGTTTTTTTTTAAACATAGAGGGTGGTGAGTGCCTGGAATGCGTTGCCAGGGAGGTTGTGGAAACAGATACCAAAGACATCTTGACAAACACATGGACAGGGTGGGTAAAGAGGGATACGGCACAAGGAAGTGCTGAGGATTTTGGCAAAGGTTGGTATCATGACCGGTACAGGCTTGGAGGGCTAAAGGGCCTGTTCTTATGATGTATTGTTCTTTGTACATTTCAATCAAGCAGCAGGCAAGGGACAGCATTTTATATTTAGATCCTGACCTACAAAGTTCTTCGTACCTGGACCCCAACCTCACTTCACAAAACCAGCTCTCCCACCCAAGAAGTCACAGATACGAAAATAGAAATGTTCTAACAGGATACTGGCCCGGCTAAAGTATTGAAGCTTTGTGATTTAATATAAGTGAACTTCGATTCCTCCTTAATTCTCATCTCCTGTTCCTACCATCAACAGGTCTATTGAAGACTAGACGTATAAAAATGAAGAATAGAGAGGTTTATTACACACCTAGTTTCTGGAGTGAGGGGAACTGTTCGACCCGTTTCTGTGGATGCGGCACTACATATTGGAGGAAATTTGGTATTGGTTGACAGTTCAGGTGCAGCTACTGGAGCTGTATTAGGTCGGAGGTAAGCAGACATATTTGGCTGTGATTGTATCTTGTGCTCCTGCTCAGCACCTAGAAGAGAACCTTACTTTTAGGACCATAAATATTATATACATATAAAAAAATCAAATATTAACCATAGTAATTACAGGTGTCATGAATAATCACAGCATGGTTTGTCATTCATAACTTGATCACTTAATAATTTGAATAAAAGCAAAACTTAAAATGTATAATGTTTTAAGCATTTACTTCCTCATATTCACTTGAATACGGGAGGGAGTGGCATAGTGGTATTGTCACTGGACTAGTAAACCAGAGACCAGAGTAATGATCTGGGGACCCATGTCCAAATCCCACCACTGCAGATGGTGAGATTTGAATTCAATTTTTTAAAAATCTGGAAAAGTCTAGCGATGACCATTAAACCATTGTAGATTGTCGTGAAAACATTGGTTCCCATCTGGTTCACTAATGCCTTACCTGGTTTGGCCTTCATGTGATTGACTTTTAAGTGCTCCCTCAAGGCAATTATGAATGGGCAATAAATGCTGGCACAGTCAGAGACGCCCACATCACATGAGCAAATTAAAAAAGTAAAGTTGTCATAGTGCCAGATGACTTTCCCTTTTGAGGGGGGAGAGCTGACGTTGGTGAT
This sequence comes from Scyliorhinus canicula, assembly GCF_902713615.1. Lineage (NCBI taxonomy): Eukaryota > Metazoa > Chordata > Chondrichthyes > Carcharhiniformes > Scyliorhinidae > Scyliorhinus > Scyliorhinus canicula. The sequence goes on along the minus strand of NC_052149.1, from coordinate 6,620,783 downwards.
TTAACCTTAGGATCACCGCACCTCGGGCGACGAGCAAGGTGGAGAAGGTGTGGCCGTCATGAATAACCTCAGCCGGTACAGGAATGGAAGCCACGCTGCTGGCCTCGCTCTGCATCACAAACCAGCTGTCTAACCAAGTGAGCTAAACCGGCCCCCCTTACTGGAATATTAGAAGCTCTTTTGTAAATGTGTGAATGTTGGCATCATAATCTCAGCCAGTGAATGGTTAGGCCCAATGGATGGGAAGCGGGAGACCAGAGTGATTTTAACCTTTCCACTGTGCTCAAGGTACTTAAATCTGGACGGACATACATTGTGGGAACAGATTTGATGTTTCAGAACACCTCTGATGCAAGGTCAAGGATCTGAAACTTTAACTCTGTTTCGCTTCACAGATACCGTCAGACCTGCTGCGTATTTCCTATTTTCCTTTTGGATTTCCAGCCATCTGGGCTATGTCGCTCATGGAAATAGGTGGGCAGGCGTGCTTGGACTGTTGGTATTTATAAATTATGGAGAATTAACTCAAGGTTGATCAGGAAAACTGTGAAGCGGAGAGAAAAACAAAAATCAGTCCCAGTCAGCGCACTGTAGGGAAATAAAATCCAACAAGAAAAGGCTCGAGGAATAAAACGGAATCCAAGCATTAGCGTATTCAAGGGCATTAGAGGAAGAAGCACGGTGGATGAGGTATCACTTTCCATTAATGCTTAAATGTTTGCACATGGTCATGAAATAACTTACTGATAGACAAGGCACTTTGTGGCTTCCTTATTTTTGGCCTTTTACTCTCCACAAAAGGAGCCATGTTCAAAAACTGCTGCTTCAACCATGTTGCTCGTTCTTCCTCAAAACCCTTCCTCTGCAGACATAAATGGAAATAACTTACAAATTATCCCCTCTGGATTTATTAAAGTATTCCTCCCACAACTGCTAGATCAGAACATACAACAGTTTGACAAACTATTCTACAGGATATAGAACGATAAAGCAATGTACTCCCAGAACTAGAAAAGAAAATGCTCATGCCAATTATATATCATGCATTGGCTTCCAAGTGGAAGAATTCTAGAATATCCGAGCTTGTGAACTCTGCCCGGTTTGAACCGCAAATTGCAGAAACGTACGCAGTTGCAATTTATAATTTTCATATCTGCCATTTCATGATGGCTGGAAATCATATTAGATGTGATTGCAGATTAAGGAATTCAAGAATCTACAAAATATTTCTGCAAGCCACAAATCTCATTGTATTGGGTGCTGATAGTATGAAACTTTCTACATAAAATCTTTCTGGAACAGAAATGTTCAAAGTAAATGCTGAGCATTTCATGATAACTTCTTTTGCAATCAACTACAAAAAAAATAACCTTTTAGCAACAAAAATGCAGTTTTCACAGCAATTCCGATCCATGTTAAGGGACAGAATCCACTACAAGTCTATAAAATGTCTGGATTAACGCCATTCTATGCGGAGACGAAGGACAGTAAAATAACCAAGGGCTACCTCATGCCCCAGTCTAATAGCTGCTTCTGTAAAGTTCCTTCTCTCTCTTTCAAAGTTTTTCTTCTGATCATTAAATAGTCTCCACTCTTCTTTCAATCGTTCTTTTTCCTCGAGTAAGTAGCAGTCTCGCACTAATGCAGCCGTTTCATCATCATACTGTGCATTCAGCTGTTGCTTTGGAAAGAAGACGCAAGAATAACCGTCCCATTTGGAAAAAGACGACTGGTACAAGTAGACATTTTTTTTCCAAAAAAAATAAAATTTGCTACCTTTTAAAAATAGATCAGCTATATTTGCAATCCCTGTCTGTATGTAATGGATCTATAACAGAATTACTGTGGTAACGGAGTTCCAACCACAGAGCACACATGGAACATGAACAACATAGTGAGGTATGGCCAAATGGCCCATTCCGTGATGTTCATCTGCCTTAATACCTCTTCACGTGGCTCAGTGTCAGGTTTAATTTCATAATGCTCTCATGAAGTGCCTTGGGGATGTTTTACTATGTTAAATGAAGTTACTGCAAGCATAAATGCTAATGGAGTCAGTGTCAATCTTAGCAGCAGCAAAGGAAATAAAAACAAAAGTTGCTGTCACAGCCACTCGTGCTCCATTGCAACTGTTTGGTGATAAATCAGAAGTAGAAACGTTTTTCATATGCATCAGTGTACAAAATATTGCCTCTTTCACTGATGGGCACAAGTACTACCAAAACCACTGTTGCTCAGAACATCAGGTGAAAGCTCGCCACTCGCCCCTCAAGCCCCATTCCATTTAACTTCTAAAGATCAAAAGGAAAGAGGAGGAGTAGGTGATTCAGCACACTGAACCTGCTCCATCATTCAATATCAAGGCGGTATTGATCTTGGTCTAAACTCCACTTTCTTGCCTGTTCCCCATAATCCACGACTCCCTCATTAGGTTAGACTTTCAAAACATTCAGACTTCGAAATAAGAAATGAACTTTAAAAAAAGGTATATATGTCCAGCCTAGTTGCAGGTCTGTGTTGTATCAGATCTTCCAACCACAAGGAAAGAACTTACATCCACATTGCACTTTGATTGTTGCCAGGGTGTCCAAAGTAAGATACTAAATTATTATTTTTGAAATGTAGAATGAATTTTACCCTAGAACGTGTGAAATGCAGGGATGGCAGCAAAAGAGGGGAAGCAAGTAGAATTAGTTTCCGGTTACAAATAAAGTCACAAACATCTTTGCCACGGTGGCACAATGGTTAGCACTGCTGCCTCACAGCACCAAGGGCCCGGGTTCAATCCCGCCTTGGGTGACTGTGTGGAGTTTGCACGTTCTTAGTGTGTGCGTGGGTTTCCTCCGGGTGCTTCAGTTTCCTCCCGCAGTCCAAAGATGTGCAGGTTAGGTGGATTGGCCATGATCCATGTGCGGGGCTATGGGTCTAGGTAGAGTGTTTATTCAGGGGGGGTTGGTGCAGACTCGATGGGCCGAATGGCCTCCTTCTGCACTGTAGGGATTCTATGGATCTCGCTGACCACAAGAATTAAGTGCAGGAGTAAGCTATTCAGCCTCCCAAGCCGACTTCACCACTCGGTTAGGTCATGGCTGCTCTGATTTTAATTCCACTTTCCTGTCTGCCCCCATAACCCTAGACTTCTTTGCCGATAAAAATCTCCCTCTCTCAGCCGTGAATATATTCATTGACCCAGCCTCCACTGCTTTTTGGGGAAGAGAATTCCACGGCCCTCTTGAGGAAAAATGCATCCACATCCCAGTCTTAAATGAGAGACGTCTTATTTTTAAACTGTGCCCCCTTGTTCTGGCCTTCCCCACAAGTGAAAACATCCTCTTAGCATCTACCCTCAGATTCCATAGGTTTCAGTAGGATTACCCTTCATTCTGATAAAACTCCAATGAATATATGCCCAACCTGCTCAATCTTTACCAAGACAATCTCTTCATCCCACTACTAATCAGCCTAGTAAGAAGGCGTAAACTGTACACACACAGTCCAACATAAAGCCCTGTGCAGCTCCAGCAGTTTACAGCTACTAAAAGTAACGATGCCTCCACAGATTGGACCACATTTACTTTAAAATTTAAACCATACCTGTAATAGCTGTTGTTGGGCTTTGATCACGTCCCTGCATTGCTGAATTTCTCCCTGTAGCTTCTCAATTTCCTGATCATGATCAGCTATGCTGATAACTTCATCATCGTTATGAAAACCAGGCTTCACCAAGGATGCTGCAATAAATGAAACTCAGCCTATCAGCGCTGCTGGAGAGATTTACAACAAACCATACACCATGTATGTTTTCTTAAAATCAGTAAGGCTGGGCCTTTTTCACCTACATGGAAGAAGTCTTACTTTATCTTTGACACTTCAGCAAAGCTCTATCCATAAATTACACAAGGCACAGTAACGAGTGCGAGTAAAATGTGCAGTGACTTCATGAAGTGAACCAACCCAAAACAGACAGCTCACCTTCCAGCCTTAGAAAACCACAGGCTTAAACTTACCAGGTGAGGAGTTTGCTGCTCATTCGGAAGGGCTTTCTCACAACTGTCCTTTCTTAAAAAAAAAGACCCAAAAAAGGGTAGGGTACAAGCTCGTAGGGATTTTTGAATGTCAATTTGAAGGGCTAAATTTCCTTTGGAGAAATGATAGCACAAATAATTGCAATGTAGAACAACCTTTCCTTTAACCTTTTGTTGCCCAAGGAAATAGTTTGGCAATAGCAGAGTAAATGGTTAGATACACTAGAGGGATTAATAAACAACTTTGCCAGCATTAGGCTTTAAACATTTTCCAGTTATTTAAATCTATTTTACCATACTCAGACTAAACAAAACAAAACAGCATATAGCTCAATACAATTACTTAAACCAGAGGATGTCCAAACAATATTCCATATAGACTACAGGCACAGGAAATCAGAAACAGTTCCCTTTGCATTTCTATTGCTTGTACTTTATTTGTTCAATTTGAAGTTGTTGGTTTGGAACCAGCTGTTATCAGCTTTACAGGCCTCAAAATTCCACGATATTCACCCCAAGTGACCCTCAAAAAACAAAGATTGAACACTGTTGCTCTGAACTATTCAATCACAAACAAACCAATCATACCTTGAGAGTCCAGTTTCTCAACATGGTTTTTCAGGATTCTCCACTGTTGCCGAATACTGTTGGTGAGCTGCTCTCTGACTGCATCACAAGAAAGCTCCAAACTATTTTCTTTGTTTGATTCGCGAGAATCCTCTTCATTATCCGAGCCTGCCTGTGAAATCAAAAAAGGACGTAAAACTTCTCCGAGAGAGAGATAAATAAAAGTGTTGAGAACCCCCAGCCGGCTTCATTTAAAATAAAATTGCGCCCCTCAACATGAAAATCAACTTTCCCAACAAAAATGGAGAATCTTTGACATTTTGCAAAAAGACCCCAAAAGAAAATGAGACACAAAACAATCTGGCATTCATAACCCTCGAGAGGTTTTATTAAACGGTCACCACTGTGTGGTAAGCCCTTCCAATTTCCTCTTATAGTCAAACAATCATTGCCAGAGAGAGATTCGCAAGCGACTTCACCTCCAGATGAGGGGAAATCAGTTGTATGTTCGTGCACAGTAGATGTAATCTTACCCAGCCATTCTTTGGATGCACGGCAGAGAGAGGGTACATCTGGGACAACTTTGGGACTTCAGTTATTTCATACAATAAAAAGGGTCAAAAAACACATCATTTGCATCAAACTAAAACTATTCCCATTTTGTAATGATAAACGTCGTGACTCGGGCAATTGCCGAACGCTCCAGTGATTAGCCTAGTCAGCAATGAAGAACACAAATCGGTCCTGTTTAATAGCTGGGATGTCAGTATGGGTGGCCTGGGCCAAATGTCAGATTGAACACTTGCTCCAATGACAATAGGGCCTAATTTTCCAGCATGGGAAAAGATGCATCACCTGGGAGATTGAGCTCGGAATACAAAAAAGGTTTCTGAAGGTTTTTTTTGCATTATCTGCAATATTTGGTTCTGCTGATTCCAAACTGAGAATCTGTTGCATCTTCTTTCTGGAGTGTGACACAATGCCTTCAGTGCTACAGCACCTTGGCAATTAGTTCATCCTGTTCATGCGAGGGGTTAAATCACGTTTCTTATTGATAGCAGCCCAAATGCCAACCCATCATAGCAAGCCTGCCACCTGTGCCAAAATCGTATCTGTTGTGCATCTTGAAACTAACTAGAACATCTCTTTTTGTTAGGCTAGCTACAAAACTGAATTGCTGTAATATTTTAAAATTGTAACAAAAAACAGGAGAACTAGCTATTTGCTGGATATTTAAATATTCTCAATTTTCCTGCACCAAGTACCAACAAAAAGTTACTCAATTAGAAAAACAATTTGAAAATCGCTTCACTGCACTGGTTGATAGAGTTTTGCAACCATGAAAGAGAAGAGTGAATTTAAGGAAAAGAGCAAATAATGATATGTTGTGACGCTGCTTGGGCTGAAAGTTACATATTGTTTTCCTTATTACAAGGAAACTGTCAGTACTTGCATTTCTGTGAACCAAATCAAATACAAGCAGAGACGCTCAACAATGGTGAGTTGTTGCTACAGTAAATTAACGAGATGAACTGCTGCCTCTTGTCGTGGTTTCATATCATAGAAGTACGTTGTGGAAAAGTAAAAGTTTAAACAGACTTATGCAAACAATAAACAGCTGACCCATTACCAAATCTTGCATTTTATGAAGAAGAATCCATGAACAATTTCATGTGGGGGATGAGAGGCAAATCTACTGAATGCGGCAAAATATCCAGATACAATTTTTGATATCACACTATTCTGTAAGGATCATTGCACAACGTATTGAAAGGAAATGGTTTCATAATAAAACCTTAAATGCACAACAGAAAGAATATTGGGAAACTCACTATACCACTGCAATCTTCCACGTGTTCCTTTGGTCTCTGCTTTCTACGATTAAGTATAGACATCATATCTTTTTTCATCTGCTGTAGAACTTGCTTCAGTTCAATATTTTCCACCATTAGTTCTTTATGGTGCCTTTCATAGTTGTTCATAAGAGATTTGTACATTTCCCCTTCATTCCTGCAGAGCGGGGAGAAGCGGGAAAATTATTGTCCGATGACTTTGCACAGAGAAATTATGGAGATACACAACACAGAAAGATGCAGAAGATCTTTGCGCCATAACTTTACAATACCTGGCTTCCGTTTTGCCAGTCCTCCATGCACTCCGTCGCCCATCAGACCGTCCCACATAATTCAGGATGTCAATACCTGTTTAAAATATTTTTTTAAATCAGGAAGTGGTTTGAATGCAGAATGTGAAAATATGGCTGATTTCGCACCCCCCCCACGGAAAAATGTGCGGGATTTTGAGTCCATGCCCCCCACAAACATAAATGGTGACACAGGCGCAAAATCCTGTAAAAGTCCAGAAGAGATTTGCGTTGCCGAATTTTATGGTTCTGCAATGAGGTCCCCCATGCCACAAACAGCGGGAACCTCGTTTAAACTACATTTCATTATTCATTGGCCTCCCCACAATGTGATTTTCTCTCCCACGCACTGAATATTCTTAACTCTTTGATGTGATGTCATGTCAGCGAGGTTTATAAGAATGGGATGCAGTGGAGAGAATTGCATTGGAGGTGCCACGGTGATCATAGCCCCAGGGTGGGGTGCAAGGAGAAGAGGGACTTGAATGTGAGGGGAGAGTGCCTGAGATACTGTTAGTGACACAGAGATAAGAGATTAGCAGATAGGGGAGCCCTTTAGAGATGACGCTCTGGTCAGACCGCGCTCCGCAGAGCGACGGCATAAACCAGGTCCCCAGAATTATTTTGCACTAAATGCCAGAAATTCTGGTCTCAAAACGAGGCTGTGGATCTGGAGATCTTCACACCGGTTTTCAGTCACAGTCAGATACTCTGACAAATTATAGGAAAACAGCCCCTTCCTTACTTTAAATGAATGAAATACCAGTTTACACCAATCAATAAATAGCCTCGAGGAGGGCTGGTGCTCTGACCATGGATAGCACCTTCCTCACCTGGTAACAGTGGCATTGGTAGTATTATGGGCTGGGTAATCCTATATGGCCCGATTTAGCTCAGTGGCCTAGACAGCCGGTTTGAGATGCAGACAAGGCCAGCAGTGCGGGTTCAATTCCTGTACCAGCTGAGAATTCTGAATTCTCCCTGTTACCCAAACAGGTGCCGATATGTGGCGACTAGGGGCTTTTCATAGTAACTTCACTGCAGTGTTAATGCAAGCCTACTTGTGACAATAGATATAATGTAAGCCTATTTGTGACAATATTTTATTTTTACACTATAGCTTTAAATTAAACTAGTCCTGTTGGATTCACTTCTTCTGCCTGCATTAACTTGGAATTGCCAGTAGGTGGCAGTAAGTGATAAATTAGATTAGAAATACTTGAATTGCACCAATAAAAGCAGAGCAGTAATCCTGGAATTCCTACAGTGCAGAAGGAGGCCATTCAGCCCATCGAGTCTGTAACAATCCTCTGAAAGAGCACCCTACCCAGGCCACTTCCCCGTCCTATCCACATAACCCAGTACAGTAGGGCAGCACGGTAGCACAGTTGATTCCAGGCCTAGGGGAGTGGAGGAGAATCATGCAAGAACAGAAAACCTGGTGCCCGGCCCGCTAAGTGGATGCAAACGGGTTTCACTCCCCTTTAAAGCCTCCATGATCAGAAGAATACTTACATAGTTTTTTATCTTTCTTATCCATTACAAGTTGGTGTAAGCGCTCTTTCAGTTTATTGTACTCCCGCTCCTTTCTCTTCAGGTCATGGTTGTACTGAGTAGCGCGGCTCGCTATTATATTCTGCAACTTCTGTATCTAAAAAAGTGCAAAGTCAGAGCAATTTAAAATTGAGACCAGATTTACTGTCATTTTCTGAAAATTAATTCTGGGGACCAAGTACTGGAGGGCACAGATTCAAAATAATTGACAGGAGTTAGAGGTGAAAATGAAATGAAAATCTCTTATTGTCACGAGTAGGCTTCAAATGAAGTTACTGTGAAAAGCCCCTAGTCGCCACATTCCGGCGCCTGTTCGGAGAGGCTGGTACGTGAATTCATAGAATAGAATTTACAGTGCAGAAGGAGGCCGTTCAGCCCATCGAGTCTGCACCGGCTCTTGGAAAGAGCACCTGATTTCATTCAATTGCCAATCCCACACCTCCACCCTATCCCCATATCCCAGTAACCCCGCCCAACACTAAGGGCAATTTTGGACACCAAGGGCAATTTAGCATGGCCAATCCACCTAACCCGTACATCTTTGGACTGTGGGAGGAAACCGGAGCACCCGGAGGAAACCCACGCACACACGGGGAGAACGTGCAGACTCTGCACAGACAGTGACCCAAGCTGGGAATTGAACCTGGGACCCTGACACTTCCATGAAATTCATTCCATATTCTCCATGGAATTTTGGACTGAACTGATCTCTCTACGCATCTTCTGTACCGAGTACTACTACACTACGTATGCTTCACTCAATGTCTATGTATTTACATGGTGTGTCTACCATATGGCCTATGTTTTTCATGTATGGAATGATCTGCCTCGACTGTACGCAGAACAATACGTTTCACTGTACCTTGGTACAGGTGACAATAAATCTAAATCCAATGAAACAGTGAAATATTTGTAACCAAGGTGAAGTTTCAAATCCAGCTGATTGAGTCTTAAAAGAATTGCACTGTGTATGGTATGGGAGGGCTTCAAAAAAGAATGGTGATCAAAACCCGTTCACAATTTGGAAAAAGTGTAATGCAGTTTTTGTCTTACATTCACATTTATTTTCTAGGCTAAAGTTAGACATCAAAAACAAGAAACACCCGACAGCAGTAGGATTTTAACACCTTTGTATTTAGAAGTACTTGCAGAGGAGACAGGGGAGGTAGAGTGCTTAGTTGGAGAGAGTTTGGGGGGGGGGGGGGGGGTGTGCCTGTGCAGGGTTCGGCCTGGATTTCTCAAAGTTATGCTGAAGGGCTACTATTTCTAACTCCTTCAGAACAACAATTAGTGAAATTACAGCTGAATGATCCGAAGTAAACAAGTTAAATTGCTTTGCACTTCTGGACGATTGCCGGGAAATCCTTACCTGGGAACCTCAGAGGGACCCGCTTCAAACTCGACACTGGACAGCCAGGAAGTTAAGGGTTTTCAGGATGCTCCAACACAATTCTGAGCCAATGGATTGTTTATTTTATAGTGCAATTACTGCTATAAATGCAAGAACACAGCAACTCGTTTGTGCCCAGCAAGACTCCACAACTGACCAGACAGGCAATCTGTCTTATAAAAGGAAACTGGGACAATTCCAAGTTCCAATAGTGACATAGGACATCCACTTGAATAGGCAGATTTATCATCTCACCTCAAACTTTACAGTGCTTACTCAGTACTGCAGTACAGTGCCCAGCAAATCAAGGAAATCTAAACTATTAAAAACAGGCAAATCATTTTTTTTTTGTTTAAACGTTGTGGGACCAGGTCAAAAATCAACTTGCCACAATTTCATAGCAGTGTTCATATGCACGAGGCATTCCATTTTACCCAACTCCAAGCCAAATTGTAGAATCTCTGTTAAAAATGGTGATTTAAAATAAAATAGAATTTATAGTGCAGAAGGAGGCCATTTGACCCATCGAATCTGCACCGGCCCTTAGAATGAGCACCCTATTTAAGCCACACCTCCATCCTATCCCCGTAACCCAGTCACCCCGCCTAACTTTTTATTTGGACACCAAGGACAATATGGTGTGGCCAATCCACCCAACTTGCACATCTTTGGACTGTGGGAGGAAACTAAAGCACCCGGAGGAAACCCACGCGGACACGGGGAGAACGTGTAGGCTCCGCTCTGATAGTGACCCAAGCTGGGAATCGAACCTGGGTCCCTGGAGTGGTGAGGCAGCAGTGCTAACCACTGTGCAACCCTGCCACCTTGAACAGAGGAATTTTTACCTTTTGTGGCTTAACTGATCGTATCAATTCATGGCAGAATAACAGAAGTAAAAACATGACGCAGGAACAAAATGATCAGGGAATGAATGCACTTGGTACGGATACTGCAAAGCGTTTACCTCTTCCTTTTCATTTTTGAGTAAATTGTGTAACGTTCGGTTCTTCAGTTGTAGCTGCCTGTCCTTCTCTTGAAAGGATATAACTTCTCTACGAGACAACTCTAGTTGATCCTAAAAAGATTCAATCAGATTACTCAAAGACCATTAACTCCCGCTGTTTAAAACGTCACACTGATGGCTTTGCATGTTGATGCTCTAACCATGTATGCACCACAAATTGATAGTTCATGGTTCTGACAGTCGGAAACATCCACTCAGTACTTTCCAATGTTAACCTGCTCAATTGGAGGGCAAGTAATTCCTCCCTAAAGAGGCAGAAAGTAACAATCAAGTCGAGGAAAGGTCATCTAGATTTTACAAGCCAACTGGTCCAAGGTCCTGCAAGGGAAAAGTTGCCTGAAGATTAGAAAAAATGTATTTTGAAGATGTGGGTGTAAAAGGTGGCTGGACAGAGAGCCGTCAAGCTATTCAAATCAAATTGCAGTATAATGTACATACACTAATGCGTACACGTCCATGCAAATGTTTACAAATTGGATTTGAGCAGTGAAAGCAGATTACTAAATTTATACACTATGACCATTCCTTTTGAGCAGTTGAGGATAGCAGTGTTGTACATGCCATCTGCAGCTTTACAGCTTTCTAGGGCTTATTAAGAAGTTTGAACGCAATGCAACAATTACATTAGCAGTTGTGATTCCCTCACAGGAAAGTTCCCTCAGGGTCACAATTAGAGGGCTGCACTGCAAATTCTCCATTATGCAAGTTCCCAATTTCACTCATGTGACTAGGGACAGTTGCCAAGTCCTGGTCAAGTGCTTCCTAGGATTATTAGGATTATCCTAGGATTCTCTGGGAAGCCAGGGAGGAGATTGCAGAGCCTTTGTCCTTGATATTTATGTCGTCTTTGTCGACAGGAATAGTGCCGGAAGACTGGAGGATAGCAAATGTTGTCCCCTTGTTCAAGAACGGGAGTAGAGACAACCCTGGTAATTATAGACCTGTGAGCCTTACTTCGGTTGTGGGTAAAATGTTGGAAAAGGTTATAAGAGATAGGGTTTATAATCATCTAGAAAAGAACAAGTTGATTAGCGATACTCAACACGGTTTTGTGAAGGGTAGGTCATGTCTCACAAACCTTATTGAGTTTTTTGAGAAGGTGACCAAACAGGTGGATCAGGGTAAAGCTGTTGATGTGGTGTATATGGATTTCAGTAAGGCGTTTGATAAGGTTCCCCACGGTAGGCTATTGCAGAAAATAAGGAAGTATGGAATTGAAGGTGATTTAGCGGTTTGGATCAGTAATTGGCTAGCTGAAAGAAGACAGAGGGTGGTGGTTGATGGCAAATGTTCATCCTGGAGTTCAGTTACTAGTGGTGTACCGCAAGGATCTGTTTTGGGGCCACTGCTGTTTGTCATTTTTATAAATGACCTGGAAGAGGGTGTAGAAGGATGGGTTAGTAAATTTGCAGATGACACGAAGGTCGGTGGAGTTGTGGATAGTGCTGAAGGATGTTATAGGATACAGAGGGACATAGATAAGCTGCAGAGCTGGGCTGAGAGGTGGCAAATGGAGTTTAATGCGGAAAAGTGTGAGGTGGTTCACTTTGGAAGGAGTAACAGGAATGCAGAGTACTGGGCTAATGGCAAGATTTTTGGTAGTGTAGATGAACAGAGAGATCTCGGCATCCAGGTACATAAATCCTTGAAAGTTGCCACCCAGGTTAATAGGGCTGTTAAGAAGGCATATGGTGTGCTAGCCTTTATAAGCAGGGGGATTGAGTTTCGGAACCACAGGGTCATGCTGCAGCTGTACATAACTCTGGTGCAGCCACACCTGGAGTACTGCGTGCAGTTCTGGTCACCACATTATAGGAAGGATGTGGAAGCTTTGGAAAGGGTTCAGAGGAGATTTACTAGGATGTTGCCTGGTATGGAGGGAAGGTCTTACGAGGAAAGGCTCAGGGAATTGAGGTTGTTTTCGTTAGAGAGGAGAAGGCTGAGAGGTGACTTAATAGAGACATATAAGATAGTCAGAGGGTTAGATAGGGTGGACAATGAGAGTCTTTTTCCTCGGATGGTGATGACCAACACAAGGGGACATAGCTTTAAATTGAGGGGTGATAGATATAGGACAGATGTCAGAGGCAGTTTCTTTACTCAGAGAGTAGTAGGGGTGTGGAACGCCCTGCCTGCAACAGTAGTAGACTCGCCAACTTTAAGGGCATTTAAGTGGTCACTGGATAGACATATGGATGAAAATGGAATAGTGTAGGTCAGATAGACTTCAGATGGTTTCACAGGTCGGCGCAACATCGAGGGCCGAAGGGCCCGTACTGCGCTGTAGTGTTCTATTCTATTCTATTCTATTCTTGCAGGAAGAGGCAAAGTTTAAAAGACAAATAGTTCCACTGTAATTAGATTCCTGTTACCCGTTTTCTAAGGGCTCTTCCTCCAAAGAGGGCAGCACGTGTACCCGAGCAGGCGCCGGAGTGTGGCGACTAGGGGTTTTTCACAGTAACATCATTGCGGTGTTAATTTAAGACTACTTGTGACAATAAAGATAATTATTAAATAGAATTCCTTTGTGCTTTTTGGGGGGGGGGCGGGGACACTTGGTCAACGTTCCACAGAAAGGCAAGTCTTCCTCATTAATAGCATTAAAAGTGCAGTATATAAGAACTAGTCTCCGCACATCCAAGCTCCAAATGGAATACAGAGACAACTAAATGTTAATACAGGAAAGCCATGTTGCAGAAATCAAATTTTAATGGGGGCAAAATAATAATTACAGGATGAATATCCTTCAGAATTAAAAGACACCTTCAATATTCCCTGCTATGATACATATTCACCCCAATATTTATGGAAATGCCATCGGCGATACAAGACCCAAACGTTTGAATTAGCTTCCTCAATCTTTCCGTCTCTCTCCTCCCGCCCTGCTCCGTGACACTTCTTACAACCGACTGGTCAAGCTTTTGGTCACTTTCATAGCATCTCTTTGACAAAAAGAGCCATCCAGATTTGAAACTCCCTTCTCTATTAGTATCTGTATTTGGCTCAGTGTAAGGTTTTGTAGAACGCTTCCGTGAAGCATCCTAGGGCATTTTGCTACGTTGTAAATGCTATGTCAGTCATCATGCAACCGAAGAAGTAATATGAATCCAAAAGTCCTTTAAAGTAGTAAGGCTTCACATGGTGAAATGGTAAATTGTATAAAAGCATGTTTAATAATTAGGCTTTGTGAAGAAAATATGAAATAATTGTCTGCGCTCCAGCCATATTCAATTACTTCAATTACCTTCTTTCCACAAGTAAGAAGTCTTACAACACCAGGTTAAAGTCCAACAGGTTTGTTTCAAACACGAGCTTTCGGAGCACGGCTCCTTCTTCAAAGGAGCCGTGCTCCGAAAGCTCGTGTTTGAAACAAACCTGTTGGACTTTAACCTGGTGTTGTAAGACTTCTTACTGTGCTCACCCCAGTCCAACGCCGGCATCTCCACATCATGTCTTTCCACAAGGTCAGAGGTGGGAATGTTTGTTAATGGTTACACAATATTCAGCATCTTTTGTGATCCCTCTGGACAGTGTTCACGCTTGGGCTGATAAGTGACAAATAGCATGTGTTACACAAGTACCAGGCAGTGACCATCCCAACAAGAGAATTTAATCATCTTGCTGTGACATTCAATGGCATCACCATGGCCGAATCCCCCTCTTAACATCCTGGGTATCAGTAACAGAAACTGGACCAGCCACAAATATTATGACTACAAGAGCAGGTCAGAGATTGCGAATCCGGTGATGAGTAACCTCACCTTCTGACCCCCAAAGCCTTTGCACCATCGACATAGCACCATTGAGGAGAGTGACGGAATATTCTCGCACTTGTCTACATGAGAGCAGGTCCAATAACACTCAAGAAGCTCAACACCATCCAGGACAAAGCAGCCTGTGTGAGTGGCACCCCATCCATCACATTCTGATGCATTGTGGCAGCAGCGTGTACCATATACAAGCAACTCACCAAGCCTCCTTTAACAGCACCTCCCAAGCCCGAGAACACCATCATCTAGAAGGACAAGGACAGCAGATGCTTCCATCTGCAAGATCCCCTTCAAGTCACACACAATTCTGACTTGGAATTATACCAACTTTCCTTCACTGTTGCTGGATCAAAATCCTGGACCTCCCTAACAGCAGAGATTCAAGATGGTAGCTCGCCACCACATTTTCAAGGGCAATTAGGGATGGGCAATTGATGCTGACCTAGCAAAATAGGTGAGACTCAGGAAAAGTATTAAACATTATGGAATGACGGTTCAGTCACTGATGAAATTGGGTGGGAGAGACAGCCAGCGTGGTAGAGTGCCTAAATTAAAAAAGGCAGATAATGTGCCTAACATGAAAGGATGCTGTAAGTTGGCTCAACAAGGAGTAGACTCGAGCAAGCATTTTAAGTTGAACTCATTCATTTTCCTGCAGCCTATAAAATGACTGTCGCAGCATAAAAATGAAGGTCAAGGTAGGTTACTTGTGTTTTGCTCTTTACCTTTAGTTTAACTTGGCTGTGGTATAAATGGTCCATATCACTACTGGATTTAAGTTTTTGCGTTTCCATATCTTCTAGCATACGAAGGCCTTTGCGATGAAGTTGTAGCAGATCATACATGCAATTTAGAATGGTCTCCAGGTTCAGCTCTCTCTCAGCCTCTTCAGTGTAAAGGGATGGAAAACCCAATGTAGTGAGTTCCTAAAATATTGAAAAGATATTAAAATCGGTGCAGTAAATTTAGGAAGAGTTTTAAGACTATGGGCTGGATTTTACAGGGCGCCATGGTCCCCAGCATCCTGGCTTAAAACTGTGCGTGTGTGTGTGAGGGGGTTGGAGGCTCGCAACTACTGCCCCAGAAGCATTAATTGTTTTAAAGGAGAGAAGATGACCGTGAAAGGGCAGGTGCTTACACGGGGTTGAAGGAGTCCTTTAAAAGGAGGTCCCATCAGCCTATGTAGCTAAAGACACCAGGCTTCCCGAATGGCATGTGCCTCCCTCGCCACAGGTAAAAGATCGTGGGGGCAGGTGAGATTTTGCACTTAAGGGTCTCAGCAGACCCAGAGGGCAGGTGGTGGCCAGTCCAAAGTCAGGTCGGCAGCAGGAAGACCACCCTCTGGATTCTCTTTCTCCCACCACCAGCTACTAACTGGTGCAAGATCCAGCCCCATATATACCTCTAAGACAGGAAAGAAACGTTGCAGGTCAAGTTAAACAGAAAATGCAGAGTTTAGTAAAATTAATCATATTCCAGAAAAGTCTACAAAATGCACCAACCTCCACAAAAATTCTCAACTTCAAAATAAAAACAAGTTGTTCGCTAGCCTATAGTAATAAACTATTAGAAAAAAAAACAACTAAATAAAACAAAACCTCTTGCTCATCTCAGAGATAACTGTTCTCTGATTTAGAATCATAAGAGACTTTGTTTTCACATTTCAATACACCTCCCTATGGGTTTTCAGACCTCCCAGAAATTCTCTGCCACAGGCTCCCTTATTGAAAGGTGAAAGAAAAATCACCAGGTACAATTCTGTCTCAGTGATAATGGGATTGCGGAGCCTGCCTGAGCAGGAAAGATGGTGGGTGGGAAGCCACGCGCCAGAACTTCAGTGGTGGGAAAACTGTTCCTAATTGGGTCTGTGGCGGGAGAAAAGTAAGCAAGAAGCTTGTCTGTTGTTGGCACGAACCCGAAACATTCAAAAACCAAAATTAAACTACCTGCATGCAATGCAGTTTTCCAGGATTAATGCAGCCATCCCCATTAAATTCAGGCCTCTCTTTTGTGCCTTCAAATACACAACCATTGAACATCGGCAATTTAAATGTTGTTTATCCAACTAGAGTTCCTTTGACTTTTAGAAGAGTGAGTCACGGGAAGCTGCATGGGTTTTGGAGGTTTTCCCCAGTATTAGACTTTGATAATCTGACACTCTTGGGCCTGAGTCTGTGGTAAAAAGCGACTGAGCCTAAACTGTTGGCTCCGAAAATTAAAAAGGCAGCACATAGCCTTGGGACAGAGGAACAAGTGGCATTACATATCGGAGTCCAAGGGGAGGGCACTTTCTAGAGTCTGCCTGGAAAGAGAGGAATTATTCTTCCTGCAATCCTTCATCCTTGAACACTGGAGGCAGATCAGCATTGCACAGGAACAAGAGGGA
Organism: Scyliorhinus canicula; assembly: GCF_902713615.1. NCBI lineage: Eukaryota > Metazoa > Chordata > Chondrichthyes > Carcharhiniformes > Scyliorhinidae > Scyliorhinus > Scyliorhinus canicula. Next base: position 6,603,924 of record NC_052149.1, on the reverse strand, counting down.
GCAGAGTATCACCAGGCCAGGCAGCAAGACAGATGCAGGCCCCTGGTGCACCCAAGAGTTTATGGGACCTACAAATATTGGAGAGACAGTGCCTGAAGAGACTACAACTCTCCTAGGAAACCATTGCAAAACTATAGCCATAATGTCGGATGGCCTGTGTCCATGGGGATGTTGTGGCACCCTATCTCAGTGGTATTCAAGGGCAGCACGGTAGCATGGTGGTTAGCATAAATGCTTCACAGCTCCAGGGTCCCAGGTTCGATTCCCGGCTGGGTCACTGTCTGTGCGGAGTCTGCATGTCCTCCCAGTGTGTGCGTGGGTTTCCTCCGGGTGCTCCGGTTTCCTCCCACAGTCCAAAGATGTGCGGGTTAGGTGGATTGGCCATGCTAAATTGCCCGTAGTGTCCTAAAAAGTAAGGTTAGGGGGTTGTTGGGTTACGGGTATAGGGTGGATACGTGGGTTTGAGTAGGGTGATCATTGCTCGGCACAACATCGAGGGCCGAAAGGCCTGTTCTGTGCTGTACTGTTCTATGTTCTATGTTCCTGTAACTCTTAAGTGATGGTTCTTCTCAAGTGACACCAAGGAGCCACTCACTGCTGGATCAAGGAAGTGACAAATGCACTGTACAAGAATTCAGAAGATTCAGGACAGAAGTGGGCAGCCAGGTGGAGAGGGCAATGGGATTCACAGCCATTGCTGGCTTTCTGCAGGCTCAAAGTGTAACAGACTGCTCACATGCTGCCACCAAGCCACCAAACCACCACCTGAGCAGCCAGCTGGCTGGAACAGTTATTTTCAAGAAAGCAGGTCGCCTCAAGGGAAAGAAATGTAGTCTTTTCCTGCATCCTTTGAACGATTGTTTTAAAAATTGAAAGCCCTGAGCAGTTAGTGATGCCTCTTTACTTTGTCAGTACTCCTAAAAGACAAATAGCACACAATACAAGCAGTTTGTGACCGCCAATTAAAGTACTTTTCATATGCTGCCTTGTGAGGCAGACAGTCAGTCCTGTTAATGAAGCCTTTTCATACTGTTGGCAAAAGTACATCCTTTACTCAGTCAGCCAACCCAGTTATGATTTGCATTATAATTTTTGCTAGGTTGCACGCTGACATTATGTAGTGATTGAACACAAATTATTCCCTGCCACCCTTGGTAAAACAAAATCACAATTGATTTAAAAATAACCCTCCACAGAAAAAGCGAAAAAGGCATAGCCAATGTTTCAATATTTTCATTTTATGCAGAGATGAAAAACTGCTTCAGGATCAAAAGTGATTGCAACCACACAACAAACAAGAAAAAACCCAACATTTGACATATTCTTTAATGGAATTACGCATCACAAAATCAAACGTAATCATATTAAAAATAACTTGCCTGATTGAGGTATGCTATGCATTGATCGACATTCTCCTTTGTGCAAAACAAACTTAAATTATGACTGGTAAATAAAGGCAATGTTTCAATGAAGCTGTTGTTGGGAGACATTTGTGATCTGGATGTGTAACGATAGATAAATTCTTTGCTGTCTGTCAGAAAAAGAAACAGAAAATTAAAACGAGCTAACCGACACTCAGTGACTAATTTCAAAACTAATTAATACCATTTTAAAATATCCTTTGTTTTAAGTCAAGTTTTTAAAATTAGAACGCTTTCAGGAATTAATGATCGAAGATGCTGCAAAGAGAAAATGGCAGCTTGAACATTTATTATCACATTACTTCCAAAATTGTCTCATCCAAGCTTACCTATTCTGAACCAAACTACATTGTTCAAGCATTCAAAAAGACAGATGATATTTATCACTGACATATTGATAAAATTGACATATTGATGAGGTCAGCACAGTAGCACAGTAGCACTATGGCTTCACAGCACCAGGATCCCAGGTTTGATACCCGGCTTGGGTCACTGCCTGTACGGAGTCTGCACGTTCTCCTAGTGTTTGTGTGGGTTTCCTCCAGGTGCTCCGGTTTCCTTCGGCAGTCCAAAGATGTGCAGGTCAGGTGGATTGGCCATGATAAATTTTCCTTAGTGTCCAAAAAGGTTAGGTGGGATTACTGGATTATGACGATAGGTTGGAAGCGTGGGTTTAAATGGGGTACTCTTTCGAAAGGCCGGTGCAGACTCAATGGGTCGAATGGCCTTCTTCTGCACTGTAAATTCTATGATTCTATGATAAAATATGGGAAAGAACTACAAGAGGAACATGCAAAAGATAAGGTTGAAGCATTCGCAATAAGACTCCTCCAGAGGTCCTAAGCATCAAAGATGGCAGTCTTCAGCCAATTCGATTCACTGAACATGACATGAAGCAGTGACTGAAGGCTGAATACTGAAAAGGCTATGGGCCCTGACAGCATTTCAGCAGTCATTCCGAAAGATTTGCACCCTCGAGTTTGCTGCGCCCCTCAAGCTGTTCCAGTAACAGTTGCAACACCTGCATCTACCCAGCAAGGTGAAAAGTTGCCAAGATATGTCCTGCACACGAAGAGCAGGGCAAATCCAACCTGGCCAATTACCGCCCCATCAATTCAAGGGGTCATCAGCAGCACCATCAGCAACACTTGGTTCACCTGATCACGAGCACTAAGTTTGCGTTCCGCCAGAGCAACTCAGCTCCTGACCTCATTACAACCTTGGTTCAAACATGGACAAAATGCTCTACTCCAGAGGGGAGGAGACGGTGACTGCCCTTGACATGACAGCAGCATTTGATAGAGTTTCTCAACAATTCTTTCCAACTACTTGGTCGAGACCCTTTGTGATTTTGAATATTTCCTCCTTTGTACACTTGGTCCTTGAACAAACAGCTTCAGCTTCTCCAATCTATCCACACAATTGAAGCCACTCATCTGTGGAACCATCCTTGTAAATCTTTCCTGCATATTCGCCAAGGCCTTCACTGAAGTCATTGTAACACTAGGAATTTTCACAGGTATTTGTTTATTTGAACAAGCTTCATTTTTCATCAAAGGGAACTCATCAGCTCTCCAAAAACTCAGTCAATACTAAAATAGAGAAAAAACTGAATTTTGAGCAGTTTCATAAAACGTAATTGATTTAACTTGATCTAACTTGATTTTAAAAACCCGATGATAACCCGTGGAACAGGTAATCATGGAATTCCACTGAAGAGTTTAATTTAAGCAGGCTCCACAAATATTGGACTGGTTTCTGAAGCGAGGGGTTGGTGCAGACTCAATGGACTGAATGGCCTCCTTCGGCATTGGAGGGATACTATGTGGTAAGGCAGACTGACTCCAAGCTGTCTTCATGCAGGGAGGAGAAATTTTCCTAAAGCATCTGCATGTATATCAAACACCTTTATAATAGAGCCAAGCATAATGAACCTGCCCATATACTCAAGTAGAGATCAACATAAATGAGGTGGAAGTTTGGTAGTTAATACCTCCTCTGGTACAGACTTGTCCTACCTGAAGTTGCATCAAAAATGTGCAAGCATAATAGAGGATGGTTTTTCTCCTCTTAAGGATGCAAAGTGCAACACACATCCCATGACGTCAAATTCATCACAGCATTTCAGTTGACTTCAATCACAGGGAAGTGAACATTGGAACAGGAAGCAGTTCAGCTGACCAAATAATCCCCCCCACCCCGGCCAATTGGAATGGTGTGTGGGGTGGGGGGGGGGTGAAAAGACATACAAGAAGAAGGTGATAGGAGGCAGACAGCTGTATGAAAACAACTCACCATCTCCACTATCTTTTACTTCATTGTCAATTTATTTTTTCATTATGAAAAATGATACGGTAAATGAATAGTTAGATGCACACAAGTTTCAAAACACAATACATCGCAGATATTTAGTGGTCTTTCCAGATCATGTGAAATGAGTGTTATTAACAGCAGTGATTTACTGAAAGTGCACAAGTCACAAGAAACGCAAGACACATCCATCCTCAAATTAAAAAAACAAACAAAAGTACACCGGCATTGAGAATAGTCAAACCACAAAACACTATTGCTTTGGCTATTTTGGTAACCAATTTAACACTTGCACACATACCTGGCGATGGCTCTTGTTCTGGCATGATTACAGCTGTCCAATCTCCCATAGCAAGTACGCAGTCTGATTAACTGCACAACCACTTCAGCTGTAACACAAGCAACTCAATGATTTAAATGTCACAATGCAGGCAACATCTTAAAATTAATGTTTTTTTTTAAATGAATTACACCAATGACGCAATGTCATTATCAAGATTAAACTCATCGACTTTGGGACACATTTATTGATTTTTTTTTAAGCTGGGAATGATTGCCAAATAAATACAGTAGTCATGGCACTATAGTTTGAGGGGTTTGCATAAAACATCTTAGGTACTTTTTGGGTGTGGCAGAGCAAGAAAGTGGGTGTTGTCCTCATCATTTAGTCACAGAAAATCAGGGTTTGTAATTTTCAGTTTCATTCATTTGGGGTGGGGATAGAAATGAGCCGTTTTCTTGGAATAAGGCAAGCCAAACCCTTGAGGATTATAAACACTGAGTCAGGTGCTGTTGTACATGACCGTCGTCCAATCTACAAGTTCTTGGAGGGCTGGATTTTAAGCTCCCCATTGACAGATTTGAAGGTGGCAGGAGGGTTCATAAATTCCAGCGAGTGGCTTTCCTTTTGCCTAGTCCCCCTGACATGGCTGAAATTTGACCAGACTAGGGCAGCCCATTCACCCGTAGTCCTATTAAAGTGCTCAAGTGTTTTTTCCTCATTTGTTCTTGGGATGTGGGCATCACTGGCTGGGTCAGCACTTGTCACCCATCCCTAATTGCCCTTGAACGGAATGGCTTGCTAGGCCATTTCAGAGGGGGCAGTTAAGAGTCAACGACATTGCTGTGTGGGTCTGGAGCCACATGTAGGCCAGACCGGTAAGGTAGGCAGATTTCCTTCCCTGAGGGATATTAATGAACCAGATGGGTTTTTAAATGACAATGGTTTCATGGTCATCATTAGACTTTTAATTCCAGATTTTTATTGAATTAAAATTTTATCATCTGCCGTGGTGGGATTCTACCCCGGGACCCCAGAGCATTCTAGTCTAATAACAATACCACTACGCCACTGCCTCCCTTATTAGTGGCTGTTTGATGGCCACTATGGCTCATTCTGCCGTTGCCAGCATTTTACACCTGCCAGAGGGAAACACACATCATGGAGGTCCAGCCGATTTAGTTGCATGGGCTCATTGGGCAAGAGAGTGCCTCCCTTGCGAGCTCCCTGGGCCTTTCTCTTCCTAAAGATGGTGGTCAGGCTTTGGGAGTCAGGAGAGTTACTTTCCACAGGATTCCCAACCTCTGACCTGCTTTTGTGCTAGAGTGTTGAATTGCTGATCCAGTTCAGTTTCTATTAACAGCAACTTGTATTGCTCCAGTTATGGGTATAATTTGCAATTAATTTGTTCAATTTCTTTTAAATAGTTATTGGTCACTTGTGTCCACTCCCCCCACCCACAAGGATGTTGGTAGTAAGGAATTCAGTAACGTCAATGCCATTGAATGTCAAGAGATGGCTTGATTCTCTTGATGGAGGTTACCATGTCTTGCTGAATGTGGGCAGAGACTGCATCAATATCTTAGGAGCTACAAATGGAACTAAGCAGTTTGCAATAATCAGCAAACATGTTGGAGGGAAGGTCATTGCTGAAGATCATTGCCCTTACCCGGAGGAACTCCTTCAGTGATATACTGGGGCGGAGATGATTGACCGCTAACAAGCACAGCCATCTTTCTCTGCGCTAGTCATGACTCCAAATAATGGGCAGTTCCACCCCTCCCCAATATTGCTAGGGTTCACTCAATCAAATGTTGTCCTGATGTTAAGGCCGGCCATAGATAATATCTGTGAGCAACCTGCTGTTGAGCAAGTACTGCCCAATAGTGGTGTCAACCACATCTTCCATCACTTTACTGACTGAGTATACGAAGGGCAATAATTGGCAGTATTAGATGCTAGCTCACCACAGGGCATATCACTAGAATTTTCCACACTGGTGTAGTAACTGTACTGGAACAGCTTGCCAAGGTCACAGCTACTTCTGGGGCACAAATTACTGCACCCTTTAGTGTATTTATCTCACTTTATTAATCTCAACTTTAATCAAAGTCAATAATGCAGGTGAAAATTGGAGGCCTCCGATCACTTGTCACACCTTACCAAAGCGGGAAATGAACTCTTATCCTGACTTGCTGTTTCCTACAAGCAATTATTGACCAATATTGCAAAGTTACCTCCCAATTCCATGCACTTTTATTTTGCAAATAATCTATTGCCCAGAACCTTAACCAATTAATTATGGCAGTCCACTGAGACAACATCCACAAGCATCGTCCTAGTCACCATGCTTGCAGCCTCCTCAAGCCTCCACAAAAATTCAATCAGATTAGTTAGATATGACTATGCACTCCAATCGCTTAAAACAATTGTGAAGAACTAACTGAAATTTGGCGGGATTACAAACTACTCCCCTCCCCTCTTCAATTATGGATTGACAAATGCAATTTTCTTACTTACAAAATCTAGAAACTAGAGAGCTTTGAAAAATTACTTAAAGCACCTACAATTGCTTTAATAATAATCTTTATTAGTGTGACATGGAAAATCTCCTAGCCGTCACATTCCGGCACCTGTTCGGGTACACCGAGGGAGAATTCAGAATGACAAATTCACCTAATAGCACGTCTTTCAGGACCTGTGGGAAGAAATCGAAGCGCCTGGAGGAAACCCACGCAGACAAGGGAAGAACGTGCAGACTCCACAGAGACAGTGACCCAGGCTGGGAAGCAAACCCAGGTCCCTGGCGTTACGAAGCAGCAGTGCTAACCACTGTGCTATCCGTTTCTCCCCCCCCCCCCCCAACCTGTGCCTAACCCATTCATTTCAATACCTTGGGGTAAGAACGATCAAGTCCATGGAAACTTGTTCGTTTAGTCCCATTATTTTCTCCATTATTTAAAAAAACAAAATAAGTTATCAAGTTTCTCCTTGATTTATTTTGGAGTCTCTTGTACTCTGGCATTTTGTCTTCCTCAACTGTGAGACCGTATATAAGGTAGCCTTTTAACTGGTCTATTTTCATATAACCAACTGTAATCCCTCTCAGTTGACTTCCCATTTATTATATTCACCAATATTTATAAAAACGTCTGCTGTAAGCCTTCATATCCATTGAAAGATTTTCTTCACCATTACTTTTCTTGTGTCCCTCTGTTTCTTTTTATAGCTCTCCAAGTCTGTTGGATTAACCTTTGTCCTTGCATTTGTGCAAGCATTTTAGATAAGTCTCTTACCTACTGGCTGCTCAATTACACAAGTGAAAATATATCTGACAATACAGAAGTTTCTGAAATCAATCAGGGTCAATAAGAACTTCCACACTTCAGTACTTTTTGAGCTTATTGGTAGGAATTGTCCAAAGAATTTCAAACTCAGCAATACCACTCGGCATCCAGTAGCAAAAAGAGATATTCAATCAGAGCAGTTACTCAGAAATTATAACAACACTTGCATTGCAATGATCCAGCCTCGACAACATTTCCAACCCGTACTCAATAACTCTTCTACACAAGATGTGATATGTTAGTAAAAGAAAAAAAATACATACTGTAATATTCCTCTGCAGGCACTGGTTTCACTGTCGCTCCACTGCTAAAACTATACCCTGCAGCTAAATTTTCTATTTGAATAACGAAGCTCTGACACAAATGCTTGAAATCTGCTTACAGCATTGACATACGTCTTTGGTTTAGTAATCCTCTGCACAGATGGCCGGTCTATCAATGCAAGAACACAACTGCCTGGAACAAGCCGGTAAGGAGTGGCTCCAAATTCACAGGTCAAAGCGCAAATACAGAATCGTACTTTACTTTCACCCATTCCAAACAGAATTGTTATGACCCACAAGTACATAAATTGTATTATAGAGTTTTCCAAAGCTATTTACTTATATTAATCCCAGCATTAGCTGTATACATTAAGTTACAGAGTTCTGTTGCAAGAAGGTGGACTATGTTTTAATCAAAGACCTGTGACCTACATTGATAACATTCCAAGAAATTATGCAGCCTTTTGAGGGTGGGACAGGAGATGCTTCTTTAATGTTTATTCAATGTTTTTCTTTTCTTTAGTTCATTTAGCACTCGTTAAATATGGGTAAAGACATTTAGTTTGTCCGAGAAATGAAAAACACAAGTGGATCTTAAAAACAGATCAGATGTGGAAAACTGAACTAGATTATACTTGTAAAAGACTTCATCTCATGCCCCATTCTACATAATATTTTGCTAATCTCATCTCCCAAACCACAATATGAGTGAAGCTGCCCAGAATAGATGCACATATCATAGTATTTCATTTGACCCTGGTAAACTATAATTTTCCATTGGTTTAAATTTTATTCCGGGACAACAGGCACAACGGATTACGAGGGTCTATATTGTTTTGTTACATCAGTTGAAGTTTTAAATTACTTTAGTCTACTTGAAAAGAACTCATATTGCTGAAGATAGTGCTATGACAGGACAGGATATGGAGCGTCTCAGTGCCGCTCATGTGCCAGCTCAGCCTTTGGCCGTCCGAGGCAAAAAAATAAAAAGTAAATTACTGAAGATGCTGGAATCAGAAACAAAAACAGAAAGTTTCAGCAGGTCCGACAGCATTTGGAAAGAGAACAGAGCGAACGTGGAGTCTGGATGATTTAGTTAGAGCTAGAGAGAACTGGAAATAGGATGAGATCTATACTGCAGTTGGTGGGGGGTGGGGTGGAGGGGAAAAACATAACTAGGAGCAGGTGTAGGCAATTCAACCCCTCAAGCCTGCTCCGCCATTCAATACAATCATGGCTGATCTCCTCAGCCTCAACTCCATTTTCCTGCCTGTTTTCCATAACCCATCAACCCGTTACTAATTAAAAATCTAGTTCCTCCTTAAATTTATTCAATGTCCCGGCATCCTCCGAACTCTGGGGTAGTGAATTCCAAAGATTCACAATTGTTTGAGAGAAGTAATTTCTTCTCAACTGCTATCCCCTTTCCTAAAATGACCTCATTATTGCCCCCAAAAGAGGAAGCATCCACTCCAAGTGTACTTTGTCAATCCTTTTATTATCTTACATACCTCAATTAAATCTCCTCATTCTTCTAAACGAGAGAGAGTGTATAGGGCTAAATTGCTCAATCTCCCTTCAGAACACAAACTGCTCATCTCTGGAATTACTCTAGTGAACCTTCAGTGGACTCTATCCTGGTTCTAGGAGGGAGAGGAAGGGGTGAGAGAAGAGGTGTAGTAGATGGGGCAGTCACAGTTGAGAGCCCGGTCAACCACAGTGGGTGGGACACCACAATTAAGGAAGACATGTGAGCAGCACCATTGGAAAGTGGTATCATCGGAACAGATGCGAAGAGACTGAAAGAATGGAGAGTCCTTACAGGATATGGAGTGTGAAGAGCTGTAGTTGAGGTAACTGGTAAATCAGTGGACTTGTAATGGTTACAAATGGACAGTTTACCCCCAGAACTGGAGTGAGAGAGATGAAGGAAGGGAAGTGTTTCCGGAGATGGACCATGTGAAGGTGATAGAGGGATGGAAATTGGAAGTGAAATTGATAAATTTTTCCATGAAGTGACACCGAAACAGTTGTCGATGTACCGTTAAAAGACGTGTGGGAGGGGCCCAGAGTAGGACTGGAACAAGGAATGCGTCACATACCAGATAAAGTGATAGGCAAAACTTGGACCCATTTGTCACACCTTTTGTTTTAAAGAAGTGAAACAAGTTAAAGGAAAAATTGTTCAGTGAGGAAGGACAAGTTCAGCCAGACGGAGCATTGTGGTGGATGGGGATCATTGAGATCTATGTTCAAGGAAGAAGAGGGGAGCTCTCAGACCATCCTGGTAAGGAAAAAGTCGCTAGGGCAGGGAACTGGATGTTGTTGATATGACATAGGGCATCAGAGGAATTGTAAATATAGTTGGAAAGGGACTGGACAAGGGGAGAGAAGATGGAGTCAAGATTGGAAGAATTGGGTTCAGTGGGGCAGGAACAGGCTGACATGATGGGCCTAGCAGGAAAGTCCAGTTGTGGATTCTGTGAGGAGGTAGAAGAGGGGCATCCAGAGTTGGGAGACTGAGGATGAAAGATCTCCAGAGGAGATGAGGTCAGTGACAGTCCTGGAAACAATGGTTTGATGCTTGATGATGGGATCATGGTCCAGGGGGAGGTAGGAGGATGTGTCCAAGAGTCAGCGCTCAGCCTCTGTGAGATAGTCAGTACACCAGCCAACAGTAGTCCTACCCCTGTCAATGGGTTTGATGACAAAGTCAGTGTTGGACCTAAGAGTGGAGTGCAGAAGGAGACAGGCCAAAGTGGGTGAGAGAAGCAGAGAAATTGAGATGGTCAATGTCACACCAACAATGTACAATGAAGAGCAAGTAAGCGAGCGGAGGGAAGTATCCATGTGGAGGGAGAATACTGGATGTGGGTGAAAAGATTTGTAGAATGGGGGTAGGGGGTGGGGAGGACTTGTGCCCGAAAAATTACCACGGAGATGAAGGCGGCAGTAGAGGAGGAAATCAGCATCGCATCGAGCCCGAAATTCATTGAGATGGGGGCTTGGGGCATGAGGCGTAGGGGCATGAAGCGGAGTCCTTTGCTGAGTACAGCACATTTCAACCTCAGCAAAGGTACACAAACCCACTCAAGTCGATCAGAAAAGGTAGGTCAGAGGGTGAATACACGGCATGGGCTGGGGTTAGAAGAGATGGGATTCAAGGGAAGGGAAGAGTCGGAGGGCATTGGTAACAATGTGTCGTTGGAAGAGATAAAAGGTTTCTTGTTAAGGTGTCGGATGAAACAAAGAATGAAACGAAACTGGGGACAAGGACAGCTTTGAAACAGGGCGAGTCGGCAGTGCTGGAGATAAAGAGTGTATGCATATGGCAGCGCATGGCACAGAATGTGGATCTCTGGATTCCCATTCTCTCCACATCCTAAGAACATTGTATGTCCAGGAGATACCTGTAATCTTGGGTGATTCAAAACATATGGGGTTCCAGTTCTCTTTAGCTCGGATGAAGAGTCGTCCAGAATATAAACATTAGCTCGGTTTTCTCCCCACAGATTCTGTCCGACCTGCTGAGATTTTCCAGCATTTTCTGTGATTGTGTGAGAAAAATAATATTTGAGGACCAAGATCTCAAACCAGAGACTAACATCATGGTTTTCTGTGCAGCAGTGATCCCCATCCTCCAATATATTTCAGAGTTTGGACAACCTACAACAGGCATCCTAAAAGCACTAGGGAAATACCACCAGCGATACCTTTGCAGGATCCTCCAAACCCGGTGCCAAGAAAGGCATTCCAAGAGCCAAGTCCACTCCCAAGCCAACTTACCTAGCCTGGAGGCACTGGTCACTCACTACTAGCTCCATTGGGTGGGGTCATTTGCATGCCTGATACCAGACTCTTGAAGTGCTCTACTCTGAACTCGGTTGCACTGGAGACTCCCAGTTGGACACCAGAAACACTCAGTTAAACATCCCCATTGACTCGTGGAAGTCCCTGGCTTGTGTTGACCAAAGTGGATAAAGCTCATTGATTCAGAAAGGCATTGAACACAGACTAAGTTGAGAATAAGCAGGAGTAAAGTCTAGATGAGGAGAGTGTGCAAAAGCTTCCAGAGAACCCACCACACCAACCCTTCAATCACTACCTGTCCCGCATATAGCAATACCTACAGATCTCACATTTAACAGCCATCTGGCGGCACATGGGCGACACGGTAGCTCAGTGGTAAGCACTGTTGCTTAACAGCTCCAGGGTTCCAGGTTCAATTCCCTGCTTGGGTCACTGAATGTGCGGAGTCTGCACGTTCTCCCAGTGTCTGCGTGGGTTTCCTCCGGGAGCTTCGGTTTCCTTCCACAATCCAAAGATGTGCAGGGTAGGCAAATTGGTCGTGCTAAATTGTCCTTGGTGCCCAAGAAATGTTAGGTGGGGTTACTGGGTTATGGGGATAGTGTGGAGGTATGGGCATAAGTAGGGTGCTCTTTCCAAGGGCAGGTGCAGACTCGATGGGTCGGATGGCCTCCTTCTGCACTGTAAATTCTATCTATCGATCTCAAAACCCAATGAACTGGAGTGGGAAGAAAGTCATATTCAATCTACAGGGACTGCCCAAGCAGGAGAAGACTGTTCTTAAAAGCCATAATTTTGTTTCAAGTACCAACACAGAAGAACTTGTATTTATATCGGGCCTTTAACATAATAAAAGCAGCCCAAAGAAATTAACTGAGATGCGATGAACAAAATATGACACCAAGCCACAGGAGGGAAAATTAGGACAAAATAACCAAAAGCCTGGTTAAATATGTAGGCTTTAAGAGGTTTCGGGGCAAGAGGAAAGCAAGGTGAAGAGGTGTAGGAGGAGAATTCCAAAGCTTGGGGCCTAGGAGCTGAAAGTATGACAACCAATAGTGACGAAATTATGGGATACTCGAGACGACAGCATGTGGACATCTGAGAGGGTTGTAGGGCGAGAGGAGATTAGAGGGGTTCGGAAATACAAAAATGCTAATATCCAATACTCATATGACAGAATCCTGCAAGACTCTTGGCCGAGTGTACCAGTTTTGAGGCACCCACCCAATTAGTCCCACTTCCCAGCTCTTTCCCCACAGCCCTGCTATATACGCACAATTCTCTTTGAAAATGGGAGTTATTTTTCAATGACTATTTTAATGATGAGTCTTTTGACAAAGAATGAGTTAAGTAACAGCTTGGATTGTATTGGATAGGATTTGTTTATTGTCACGTGTACCAAGGTACAGTGAAAAGTATTTTTCTGCGAGCAGCTCAACAGATCATTAAGTACATGGGAAGAAAAAGGGAATAAAATAAATTATATAATAGGGCAACACAAGATATACAATGTAACTACATAAGCACTGGCATCGGATGAAGCACACAGGGTGTAGGGTGAAAATTAAAATCGCTTATTGTCACGAGTAGGCTTCAATGAAGTTACTGTGAAAAGTCCCTAGTCGCCACATTCCGGTGCCTGTCCAGGGAGGCTGGTACGGGAATCGAACCATGCTGCTGGCCTGCTTGGTCTGCTTTAAAAGCCAGTGATTTAGCCCAGTGAGCTAAACCAGCCAGGTGTAGCTTAAACTGAGAGTTGCCATGACACGAACCCTGCGTCATCAAAATTAGACAATGGCTGGAGATAGCTCCTTTCTCTCTCTTGGGGAATTCGAACTACAAAATAATGGAGATTCCTTTAATCAGAGGAGAAAAGTTTATACAAGCATTGCATTTTCCCTGAAGACAAAGAAAAAATATAAACAAAGCATCAAGATGGAAAGTAAACCAACTTTCTGCTGTTCATTCAAGTCTCTTATGCAAACCGGGTTGTTCACCAAATGGATCTGCCGGAATATTGTAGGATTCAAAGAATAGTTGTGTCTTTGCAAAGGGTGTCCAGATAGAAAGCTTAATACAAATCGTCAGAATTATAGTGCTCTCGCCACCCACCAGAATGAAACTGGGAGACATTGGCATCACTACAACTCGATCTGGATGGAAAGATTTATCAAATATAACCATAGAAGAGTCTTCACATTCAAGGAACACCTGAAGTAAAATTCACAACTTCAGTTTTCACCATTGTGCAAAACATGACACACCAAAACCTAAACATTGTATTACCCAGAATCAAGAATTCAGTGCCTTCCTAATGACATGTGCATTTATACAAATCACTGCTAATTATCTCTCGACATCTAAACACTCTTCATTGACCTACATTTGCAGAGTCCCAATGCTTTGAGCTGGATACCAAGGAAACACATTAAAACCTCCAGGTTGGATGCAAACGATTTAATAGCCTATGGTTGTGAAGTGGTCATGTTATTGGATTGGTAATGGAAAGAATGGGAGGTTAACAGCAAAATTTCATTTTTGAATAAATCTGGAAGGCAAATTCCTCATCCAATTTTTAAAAATTCTACACAATTATTTGTCTATGCTGTAATATTTGTGTACAGGTAGAGTTTTTAAATTTCCTGTTCACCTTCATAATTTTGGCTACAATTTATCAAACCGGATTTAGTGTGGTGCTGTGGGAATTCTGCATAACCAGTTTCAGTTTGCCTTCTCAAATAATTTATTGGTTTTAGCAGGAAGATATAACCAAGAAAGTTCAGCATGGGCAACAGTCAGTGTAATGACACACTGGGCTGTTCAGCTCTCTCGCCACGTCCATGGACATCATATTTTATTGGTGACAAAAAGTTACTTGCTTGTTACTGATCCCAACAATCATGGCACTTTCTTCCACTCTATCCCATAAATTAGGCTCTTCATATAGTTAACCTGCACCAAGGTTTTTAGTTGATCATAATTGGGACTAAAATCAGAACTGTGAAACAGTGCTAACGGTTGTGTTACCATGTTGCCCTTTGGACTGTGGGAGGAAACCCACGCAGACACTGGGAGAACGTGCAAAATACACACAGTCACTAAGGTCAGAATTGCACTCGGGACCCTGGTGCTTTGAGGCAGCAGTGCTAACCATTGTGCCACCCCACTGAGGAGCTTAGTTCCACTTTAAAAGATGCCTGCGTTTTAATTTAGTTTAAAGTCAGAAAACTGTGTGTTGCCCAGTAACACAAGGCCCCACAGAGACAGCAAAACAGTTTTAGTTCAGAAGCAAGCAGCATTCCACAGAAACTGCCAGAACAGTGCAAAGGGATCCTACAAGAGCGCGTGCGAGAGAGATAGACATAGGCTCCAAGTTAAAAGACAGGGGCTGCAGACCTCGTATAACATGGGCTTGCAAGAGCCAAGTGTTCAGTGGAGATCACAAAAGGCTGGTGACTCCTTACTATTGGCCTGTGAAGCAGCGTTCTGTTGCCATAGTTGGGTATCTGAAAGCTTGTGCAGAAAGTGAAGCTTGAAAGCACATGGTGCTCCAGAGTAGAGGAACACTGGAAAGAGGTTGAACCCTCGAGGTGAATCCTTGATGAAGACATCCAAAAGAAAGCGTAATTTGGGAGCAGATTCCAAGGCATGTTTTTCAAGAGTAGAGATTGGAGGAAACCCTCGTATGAAAGACAGAGTTTCAATGAGACCAGTTGACTCAGTGTGACAAGCGGATCTATAGCATTTATTCTGTGAGGCATCGGTCACTTGACTTCAGAGCATGGTGTGCCTGACCACAGTTTGCCTATTGGTTTACATGGGCTGTACCATGAATATTAGACTACAAGATAGATTTTGTAACGGTTATCCTTACGAAGCTGTATAAATCTGTAAAGGACAGTTGTGGTTGAAGAAGTATTTTAGTTCATCTTTTCTTATTTAATAAGTGTACTTTTAACAAAACAATAAAACATCAGCAGCCTCTCTGTTCAATAGCCATCCAAATTTATAAACAAGAAAGTAAAAATTCACATCTATCAAGCCAAGTTCCACCTGGGATCTAGCTTGTCCAGAGGTATAAACTGGGATAATAACCAGAAGCTATTCCAGCACAAACTATAAGCTGCTCTGCTTTTAGAGTTGTCTTCAGCAGTTTACTGGTTATATATTTTAATATCTCGGTATAAAATCTATATACCGTAATTTCCGGACTATAAAGCGCACCTGACTATAAGCCGCACCCACTGATTTTGGAAAAAAAATTATTTTGAACATAAATAAGCCGCACACGTATATAAGCCGCAGGTGCTTACCGGTACATTGAAACAAATGAGCTTTACACAGGCTTTAACGAAATACGGCTTGTAACAAAAATAAAAAATTAGCGGTAAAGAATAGCCTACCAAGAAAGTCATTGGTCACTGTGGAGCGAAATCAATCCGATTAAGCTCTTAAGATTAACATAGAATCATCAGTTTGAAACATTAAAAATAAATAAATCATGTGTAAAAAGAAGTATTTATTACTGATCGTAATCAAGATATCACCAACCCAGGTGATCAGAGTCACTATCCTCCTCTTGTGCACTGAAACCACTGAAGTCATCTCCTTCAGTGTCAGAGTTGAATAGCCTCAGAATTGCTTCATCCGATGTTGGATTGTTTTCATTGTCGCTCTCGTCACTTTCATCCGGAGGCAAATTTCCCGCTGAGCTCATGCTGCCCTCTTCAACACGCAGCAATCCAGCTTTTCGAAACCCGTTGATGATAGTGGATTTTTTAACAATGCTCCACGCTGTCAGGACCCACTGGCAGACTTGACCATAAGTTGCTCTTCGCATGCGGCCCGTTTTAGTGAAGGATTTCTCCCCACTTGTCATCCAAGCCTCCCACTGAACACGAAGCGCCACCTTAAATGCACGATTTAAACTGATGTCGAGTGGCTGTAAATACTTTGTTGTGCCCCCAGGAATCACAGCTGGAATTGAGTTTGTCCTCTTGATGGCTTCTTTCACAGAATCTGTTATGTGGGCCCTCATGCTGTCCAAAACGAGCAATGCCTTGTTCCTGTGAAAGAATCCTCCCGGTCGCTTGCCGTAGCACTCCGTATGCCATTCATGCATTAGGCTTTCCGTCATCCATCCTTTCTTGTTGACTTTCACAACAATTCCTGTAGGGAATTTTTCTTTTGGTATCGTCGTGCGTTTAAAAATCACCATCGGTGGAAGCTTTTCTCCCGATGCCGTGCAACTCAGAACACAGGTGAAGTGCGTTTTTTCATGCCCAGTTGTTTTCAGCATGACGGATGATTCACCTTTCCTGTTGACAGTCCGAGTGAGAGGCAGGTCAAATGTCAGAGGAACCTCATCCATATTTATGATATTGTGCGGGCCAATGGAATGCTCTGCTATCTTTGCATCAATGAATTTGCGGAAGTTTGAAATTTTTTCCTCGTAGTCGGGAGGGAGCTGCTGACACAAACTCGTCCGTACCCTGATGGACAGGCCTTTACGTCTCATAAATCTGAGACACCACGATGGTCCACCTCTAAAATTCTCAAACTTCATTGCGGTGGCGATTGTTTTGGCTTTCAGTCGGATCTGTACAGTTGAAACACCTCGGCCGTCTGCTCTCTGCATGTTGACCCAGTCATCGAGCTCATTTTCTAGTTCGGGCCATCTGCTTTTCTTCCCTCTGAAAGCTTTAGTTGTCTTTTTGCACTGAGTCAATTCCTCACGCTGCTGTTTCCAACGTCTTATCATCGACTCATTAAGACCAAGCTCTAGTGCAGCAGCTCTATTTCCTTTTCCAACAGCCAGATCGATCGCCTTCAACTTGAAAGCTGCATCATATGCATTTCTCCGTGTCTTTGCCATGATGAGGGTGACAAAATGACTACCGTAATCAGAATGATGGGATGTCTGAGCGCGCTCGATTTAATCTAAACAGTAAACTAAAAAGTTACATTGTTTTACCTTGACCCGTTACGCAATTTCATTGGTTTAGTGAAAAGAAAGCGGGAAAAATCCATAAATAAGCCGCGTCGTTGTATAAGCCGCGAGGTTCAAAACGTGTGAAATAAGTAGCGGCTTATAGTCCGGAAACTACGGTAATCTGCTTTTATCGTCAACTACTTGTTTAAAAGATTTAGTCCAAATTGGAAGAACAAGGAGAATGAGCAGTGGATGAAGGACCAGCAGCTGACTTTTGTTTAACAGGTAGAATTATAATGATGTCACTTGTGACACTTTGTGATGGTGGAGAGATGAGAAAGTAGCACAAAGTGCACAGTACTAAACCTTGGGAAACACCAAAATCATGAGAAAAGTTCTCAATTTTACTGTGAAGGTTAGTTGACAAACAATTTTAAATACAGGACGGTGTTGCCGAGGGTCATAAAAATAAATACATTTAGATATTTATTAAATTGCCTGCCACTACAATATCAAAGCAAGCATCAATTGACAAAGGCATCGCGTACATGAGACCGTATCCCTTCAGTGTCTTGAAATGACAGCACAGAAACATACCACAGCCCAACAGGGCCTAAACCAGTGGCCTCCTCCCATTTCATCTTCTTATCTAACCCTCACAGCATAACCTACTAGCCCTTTTTCCTCATGCATTTATCTAGTTTCCCCTTAAATGCATCTCTACTACTTGCCTCAACCATTGCACGCGTTAGAAAGTTTCACATTCGCTCCTCTCTGGGTAAACATTTTCTCCTGGATTGCTCATTAAATCTATTAGTGATCATCTCATATTCATGGCCCCTAGTTTTGGACTCCCCTAAATTGAAAAAAGAGTGACAGTTTTGTTGTGGAGACAGGTTTATAACAGAAACCACCTGATGCTTGTTATTATTTCAGGAGGTTGGTTAGCTCAGTTGGCTGGACGGCTGGTTTGTGATGCAGAGTGATGCCAACAGCACGCGTTAAATTCCCACATCGGCTGAGGTTATTCATGAAGGCCCTGCTTTCTCAACCTTGCCCCTCGCCCGAACTGTGGTGATCCTCAGGTTAAATCACCAGCAGTCAGCTCTCTCACACACAAATGGGAGAGCAGCCTACGGTCCCCAGGGACGATGGCAACTTTCAGTTATTATACCACACAACTGACCACTAGTGACAATCGCCAGTCCCCTCCCCCCTACCTCAGCCAAATTCAACAAATAGCTTCTGCTTCACTAGGTAAGCAGTGCAGAGCACAATGGGGATAAGTGCTAAACTCAGCAAATAGAGCAGAATTCAACAGAACGAAACTGGCACCGATTCTACAATAAGATTGGCAATCTGCTCCACTGGGTCACTGCACCCTCTCCCAATATTCTGAGTCAGCAATAAAAGTCACTAATTTCTATTTACCGTCTCATATACTCTGAGACAAGCAGTCTTGGCTGTAAACCCTGTAGTTTCTCCCAGCCAATTCTAAATATTAATAAGAACAGAAAATGCTGGATAAACTTAGCAGGTCTGGCAGCATCGGTGGAAGTGAAACACAAGAATACCTGTTGTACAGACATCTCTTGTAAGAGACAGACTTAGGGACTTTTCACAGTAACTTCATTGCCATGTTAATGTAAGCCTACTTGTGACAAAAAAGATTATTTTTTTTATTTAAACCTTGTCAGACAATGCAGATAATCCAGCTGTACTTCTTCAGAAGCGGCTTCTCAGCCTCTTTCAGCTCAGCTTCTCAGTCAAATCTGAACCGCTTGGAAAGAAATTGCTAACCTATCTGCAGAAATATCTTTAATTGAACTGACAGCAGATGCTTTGACTTCTACTCACATTCCAATCTAAAACTCAACTAAACTGCTTTTCTGTAAAATGCCTGGTACACTTAGTTCCTCCCATTAATTCCATTTTACCAAGCTGAAACATAATCTAACTATGAAAACACAATCTAACTAACTAACTCCATAGGGAACCACCTTAATCCAAACAAAACTCTAATAGCCCAAGCTTTTAGGATGCCTTAATTGCACTTCTGGCTCCCAGAACCTTTTGTAACCATCTGGGATGGCCACTTACAATTAGGTACAGAGAAACTCACAAAGGCTAGTGGGTAAAATGGAGAAGCCAAGACTCAGGCAGGCTCAGAGCCTGAAATGTATATTTGCAAGCAAAAAGTCCAGATGGTATCGAAACTCCGACTAATTAGCATTTTAAATGGGGCCAATTAGCATTTGATGGCCCATCTTCACCAAAACAAAGGACTGGTACTCGAGCGACTCGTACAGTCCCAGACATTTCGGCGCCACTCCCTGTTCAAGGGAAACGCAAACAATGGGGTCAGTGACCACTTGGGACACGCCCAGCCATCCAGATCCACACTGACCTATTGGTTAGGAATCAAATGGAGTGATCAGGGATCACCCAATTAGTGGGGCCCAAACTGAAGGACCACCCAAAAGAGCACGAAAACCCCAAGTATAAGAAGAGTTTGCCACATGTTCATTCTCTCTTGGACATGGTACCCCGGTCACGGTCATCTCCAATTGTAGCAACACCAAAAGCAAGTCCAAGTTCAACGCTCGCTACCAGACGGATGAGCCCAGCTGAGCAGCAGTTACTCCTTCGAAACAGAGAGATCCAGAATCAAACAGCAGCCACTGTTCCTCTGACCTAAGCCAGGTACCCAAAGTCAAGTACAGGTTGTTTTAGTCGATAGGTGTAGTTAACTGGTAGTGTTTATGTTGTATGACTAATTGTTTGTAAATAAAGTACCCTTGATCTTGAACTAACAGGTTTTTGGCTCTTTGATCGATAGCCAGTTGAACTTTGTGATATAATTTGATACATGGCGACTCTAAGCATTAGAATATAGATAACATTTAAAGAAGGGCAAATTCACTGACTGCCATAATTGAAACAGAGCTACAGAAAGGACACAGTAAAAGAGTAAGAGAAGAAAAAGGCAACACTTTCAATCCACAATTGTTTAAAAACAGGACTGCCGGAGTCATAGGCATACAACGGACAGGAGTTACTGTGAAAATCCCCTAGTCGCCACACTTGTTACACCGATGGAGAATTCAGAATGTCCAATTCACTTAACAAGCACGTCTTTTCGGACTTGTGGGAAGAAATCGGATCACCCGGAGGAAATCCACGCAGACACGGGGAGAATGTGCAGACTCAGCACAGACAGTGACCCAAGCCAGGAATCGATCTTGGGGCCCTGGCGTTGTGAAGCAACAGTGCTAACCACTGTGCTACCGTGCCGCCCAGACTAACCCAGCCTTTTAACCCTTACTGCACCAAATACATACAAAACATATCTGAAAGTCCGACATTCATCACAAAGGATAACCGAGTAATTACAGTCCAGTCAGTTTAATATCAAAAGGTGGGAAAGTTCTAGAAACAATTATTCGGGATAAAATTAAATAGTCACATGGAAATGTGTGAGTGATTAGGAAGAGCCAGTATGGATTTCTAAAGGGAACATCATGTTCAACTAACTGTCTGGAGCTTTTTGAATAGATAACAGAAAGGGTCAATAATGCTGTTCATGTGGTGTACATGCATTTCCAAAAATCATTCAATACAGTGCCGCACAACATACTTGAGAGAAACGTTACAGCTCATAGACAGCATAGAATTTACAGTGCAGAAGGAGGTCATTCGGCCCATCGAGTCTGCACCGGCTCCTAGAAAGAGCACCCTACCCAAGGTTAACACCTCCACCCTATCCCCATAACCCAGTAACCCCACCCAACACTAAGGGCAATTTTGGACACTAAGGGCAATTTATCATGGCCAATCCACCTAATCTGCACATCTTTGGACTATGGGAGGAAACCGGAGCACCCGGAGGAAACCCACGCACACACGGGGAGGATGCGCAGACTCCGCACAGACAGTGATCCAAGCCGGAATCGAACCTGGGACCCTGGAGCTGTTAAGCGATTGTGCTATCCACAATGCTAACGTGCTCATGGGATATAAAATTGACTGGATAATAGGAAACAGCGAGTAATGGTTAATGGGTGTTTTTTGGGCTGGAGGAAGGTTTGTAGTGGAGTTCCCAGGGGTCAGTATTGGTACCCTTGCTTTTCCTAATATACATTAAAGATCTAGATCTTGGTCCATAGGGGGAAATTTCAAAGTTTGTGGATGATATAAAACTTTGTACACCGTGAGAAAGACATTGTAGAACTTGAAGGACACATACAAATTAGTGGAGTGGGCAGATAGGTGGCAGATGAACTTCACATGTTCTTTCTACCGCACACTTTTCCAGCATTGGAGAGGCAATATAAAATGAGAGGCACAACTCTAAAGAGGGTGCAGGTACGGAGGGACCTGGATGTATAGGTGCATAGGTCATTAAAGGTGGCAGGACAGGTGGAGAGTAGTTTAAAGCATTCAGTATCCTTTTTTAATTTATTTTTTAATAAATTTAGGAGTACCCAATTCATTTTTTCCAAGGGGCAATTTAGTGTGGCCAATCCACCTAGCCTGCACATCTTTGGGTTGTGGGGGCGAAACCCACGCAAGCACGGGGAGAATGTGCAAACTCCACACGGACAGTGACCCAGAGCCGGGATCGAACCTGGGGTCTCGTCGCCGTGAGGCTACAGGGCAAACCCACTGCGCCACCGTGCTGCCCAAGCATTCAGTATCCTAAGCTTTAATAATATGGGCGTAGAATCCAAGTACAAGGAGATTACATTGAACTTACACAAGACACTAGCTGGAGTGTAGTGAAAAGGTCTGGGCACCACACTTCAGGAAGGATGTGAACACACTGGAGAGGGTGTAGAGGAGGTTGACAAGAATAGTTCCAGGGATGAGAAACTTCAGTCATGAGGATAGATTGCACAGTTTTGGACTAGTCTCTTTGGAGAGGCGATGGCAAAGAGGAGATTTAATAAGGTGTTCAAAATAATGAGGGGGCTAAACAGGGTAGATAAGGAGTAACATCCCACTCAAAAAGAATTGAGAATGAGGGGGCACGTATTTAAAGTCATTTGCAAAAGGAGTAAATGCAATGTGAGAAAAAGGATTTTCACACAGAGGGTGGTTCTGGTCTGGAATGCACTGCCTGGAAGTGTGGTGGAGGCAGGTTCCAATGAGCCATTATATATATTTTTATACAAAAAAAAGGGAAATTAGATGATTGTTTGAATCGAAACAATGTGTATGGTTATGGGAATGGCGCCAAGTCATAAAGCTCATTTGGAGAGCTGGTGCAGACATGGGCTGAATGGTCTCCTTCTGCATTGTAACAATTCTGTGAAGTCAGGGTGGTGTGCAGTCTGGAGGGGAACTTGCAGTTCATGTTCCCTTACATCCACTGCCCTTCCTTCTACAGTCTGGAAGATGCTGTCGAAGGAGGCTTGACAAATCTCAGGAGAAGATATTCTGGGCCATCCAGCTCCATGTCAATGAAAGACAAGTTACAAAAGGCAACAGTAATTATGAGGCGCAACAACACCGAAGGTGGCCATTTAGCCCATCGTAACTGCCGGCTCTTTGTTCAAACATTCTGAACTAACCCATATATTTCTCCAGAAGATGTCTTTTTCTGTGTAAATATTTTCCAGTTTTCCCATCAAAGATGTAGTGGTCTCTGCCTCAAACATTTTCTATGACAACATACAAGTTCAAACATTTCTCTTCATTTGGTAATTTTAAAATTGATGGTCCCCATGTCTGTGATCAAAGAAAACAGTCCTTTTTCATCATTCAGACGCATGATAATTTTAATAACCGCTATTAAATCCACCCTTAAACCTTTTCTACGCCAGTGTCCAATGTTCCCTGTATCTCAATCCATTTGTCATTACTGCTATCCCTTGGAATCTATCCAACAGCAATCAGCTCCCCCTCTTTGCAGAGATTATGATTCTAAATAATAAACTACTCACATTGCAAACACTTGCCTGTTCAATGAAAGCTCATAAATTTAAAATATGTTTCTCAAACATTTATTAACTTGACTGAGACCAAAGCAGTTTACTTATTCCAAGAAAATGCCTCCAAAACTCCTCAAAAGAAAAGCTACATCAAATCCTCACCTCCCCCAGTCGTTACAATGCATGCTAAAACAATTAGCACTGGTACAGAATTTTATGACTCTTGCCAATCACATGATACATGCATAAATCTCAGTACAAGGTAATAGCATTTGATTTTGCAGATGAGACTGCAGAATATCCTTGAGCTTTATGCCAACTGCAAAATACAAGTATATTACTTTGCAACATACATTATTCTATGCTTCTTCCTATATATTCCCCATGTTATTTGAAATATCTTTGTGGAGCCAAATATGGCAATGTACATACAAAATCAGGGCAAGGCAAATAACCAGAAAAGGGTGAGGGATATTTTAATCATTAACCAAACATAAATAAAAGTCTCTCTCTTCTTCTCCCTCTCACACACCACACCCACCCATGTAAACACACCACCCACACACAGGATGACACTCAAATCTTCCCTCCTTCCCAAGAAAAATGACAAGAAGTTGCTCGTACAAAAAATGAATATCTAGTGTCAGTTAAAAGACGGTAACCCAACCAAGGAAGTTAGGTTTTTAAAAGATAAACAGAACTTGTTTATCAAATATAAATTACCAAGTGACATCAAGTGCATGATTCACTAGCCTGAAGGGAAAGCAGGCTGTGCCTGTCCAACTAGCTGCTGATTATCCCAAGCCACCAACTCCCATTACGCCCTGTTGACTCCTTTAAAAGAAAAGTTTAAAAATATGACCTAATGGCTTTATTCTAGAGTCTTACCGAGGCTAAAAACTACTGTGTACTGCAATACAGAACCACAATACTCACACAAACCACTCATCTGATGCTACGAATCAAGGCTTGGTGCATAGATTGTTTATAAAACAACATTTGGACTGCTTCACAATCTTTAAAAAGAGAATAAAGATAATGACCAAAACTAACATTACAGTTCAAATGAAAGCATGCAGCCGTCACTGGGTGCTCAGAAGTCTTAAGGAGGAGCTTGAGGATTTTGTAATGCAAATACCTCAGTGCCCTCCCCAATCCTTTGCTTCAAGGATCCAGCCATACCCAAGTGATCCCCAAACCGCTAATTAACAGCTTCCATCTCCTACTCACTCCAAATTCATTTCACCTACACAATCCAGTTATTCCTCCCCAAATCCCTATTGCATTCAACTCCTTTCTACTCATCTCCTCCTCCATGGCCACCACACTAACTGGTAATGTCAATGGCTGCCTTTCTTCAAGCACCATTATGATTCATGAACATACAACGTTCATTCTTCAAGCGTCACCAATTACTGCAGCAACTCTAATCTCCGTTTCTTCCCCCAATCCTCAAACGTATCATGACCTGTGTCAACTTCCTGAAAGTTCAGGTTCTGCCTCTTGCAGCATCAGAAAAGTGACAGCCAGAGTAACAAATCACATTGTCACACTGTTACTTTCCAAAGTTAAACTAGAACAATTTTCATCAATATTAATCTACCCACTTCCCGCAACTGTCTAGGTTCCGTCAATTTGCTCAGCAGACATTTGATCTTGGATGTGTCTCAGCTCCTTCCAGCTTTAATACCAGGAAGATGGAAATGATTGCCTACAGCTCCCCATCACAAACTGATCCATGTCATTGATTTCATCCTTTCCCCTCCCTTGGAGGCTCCACCAAATGGCTCAGTCTTGGCATTGTATGCAACTAAGTTTCAGACGCTACTTCCTTTCCGGCATTAAAAAGGGGGGAATAATAATAATAATAATAATAATAATAATAATAATAATAATAATAACAACTTTTTGTCACAAGTAGGCTTCAATGAAGTTACTGTGAAAATCCCCTAGCCGCCACATTCCAGCACCTGTTCGGGGAAGCCGGTACAGGAATTGAACCCATACTGCTGGCTTTGTTCTGCATTTACAAGCCAGCGGTATAGCCCACTGTGCTAAACCAGCCCCAGATTTGCCTCTTGTTCTATCACAGCTGCAATCTTCAGTCACGTCCTACCATTAATTCAATCCTCCCTTTGCTGACCTCTTTCCACCTCCATTAACTCAAACGTGTCCAAAACTTGGTTGCACACATCCCACCTTGCCTTAAATTCTGTTTATTATCCCGTCTTCAATGGCCTACATAGAGTCTAAAATAGACTATTTTAATTTTACAGGTTTAATTATTCAAACAATATTAATATTAATTACATAATTAAGTACAGACAGCAATAAAATCATTGCTATAGATTAGAAAGACTTGGCATAATTTGATATATGTAAATATAGAAGCAAATACAGCAGTAAAATCATTGCTATAGATTAGAAAGACTTGGCATAATTCGATATATGTAAATATAGAAGCAAATGCTGTAAGAATGAAGAGCGTGATGAAATTACAATGATCCAGAAGGCCTCGACAGCAATGTACATGCACAAGTTTTGTTTGGTGATTCATGTGCCTGTGTAGGAAGATGTCTAACAGGTGTTTGAGCTTTCATGTGGCCTCAAACAGAACTACAATAATAAGGTGAAACAAACGTAGAGGTCAAGGCAGCTTTTTAAAATGTAATGAATCAAGAACATTTACCATATTCTCCAACAGACAGGGTGTTACAAGTTATGTTATTAGGGTTCGCTTCAGTTTTCAACCATATATATTAATAACTTGGGCGAAGGTATAGGGCTGTTAGTAGGCATAATAAATTGTGCAGATGGGAGCTGGAAGGAACACACAAACAAAGTGACCGGTAACACAGATGGATGGATGGAGTCAAAACAGAGAATGTAAAGTCATCCACTTTGGATCTGAAAACAAAACTAAGAATATTTTCTCAATGGTGAGAGATTAGGAATGGTGGACAAAGTGATTTGGGGTTCTGTGCACAAATCACCAGAATCTAGTGCAAGGTACAAAAAGTTGTTTTTTAACTAAAGGCAGTTGCAATTCCCAAGTCGGCAAGTGATGTTTCCAGCTGTACGGAGTCTTCAGCAACCCACGTTCTATTAAGCTTTGGGCCTCTCCTGGGAAGATGGTGGTGTAATGGTAATATTATTGGAGTGCAACTCACTAGTTCAAATCTTACTACAGCAGCTAGTGAAATTAAATTCAATTACCAAAACCTGAAATTGAAAGCTAGTCTCTGTAATGGTGACCATTAAACTATCAATTGTGAAAAGGAAGGATATCTACCATACTTACCTGGTCTGAACTATTTGATTCGAGATGCAGAGTGATGTGGTTGTGGGCGGCATGGTGGCGCAGTGGTTAGCACTACTGCCTCATGGCATGGAGGACCCGGGTTCGAATCCCAGGCCTAGGTCACTGTCTGTGTGGAGTTTGCACATTCTCCTCGTGTTTGCGTGGGTCTCGTCCCCACAACCCAAGATGTGGAGGTAGGTAGATTGGCCACGCTAAATTGCCCCTTAATTGGAAAAACAAAAGAATTGGGTTTTTTTTTAAACTGCCCTCTGACGTGGCCTAGCTCAGTCCAAGGGCAATTAGGGATGGGAATCAAATGGTGACCTTGCCCGTGATGCCAGAACATGAAATAATAAAGACAAAAACTCAGGAATGATGCACTGGTCTTGGAATATGCACACTGCAGATTCATCAGAATGACATTAGGCCTTAAAGGATTAAAGTGCATAATCTTGATTTGTATTAACTGGCATAGAAGAGGCTGAAGGAGGATTTAACAATCAAGGTTAAAATAATATCTATAGGATAGATAAGGAGAAACTATTCCCTCGAATGGGGGGGGGGGGGGGGGGGGAATCTAGAATCCTCGGAGGGAATTAACGGTACAAACGTTAAAATTAGAGCTCAGTCATTTAGAATTGCAAATGAGCTGTTTTTCATACAAATTGGAATTCCTCCTGCAAAAAGACTAAATGCTAGGTCAGTTAAAATATTCAGTAAAATTTGGAGAGGCAAAGGCATCATGGGATAGGGATCAAAAGGAGTAGAGGCATTATCCAATTGAATATGAAACAGGCTCAAAGAGGTGAGTAGCCTACTCCTGTTTCCATCTTGCACAGGTTTACTGCAGGGTTACTTCATTCTCCCACAGTACCGAGAAATATTTTCATACCAGAGATAAGGAAAGCTGCATCAGTCCATGCTTGGCATCACTCTCATAGGCCAGATTCAAGGAAGTAGCGCACTGGGTCTGATAACCTTGGGAAGATAGAAAAGGGCTTTACGTTTCTAGTAAAGTTTATAGTAATATTACCATAGAATCTCTGCAGTGCAGAAGGAAGCCATCAAATCTGCACCCTACCTTGGCCCACTCCCCCGCCCTACCCCCGTAACCATAACTAACCTGCACATCCCTGGACACTAAGGAACAATGTTATCATGGCCAATCCAGCCAACCTGCATATCTTTGGACTGTGGGACGAAACCCACGCAGACACAGGGAGAAAGTGCCAAACTCCACACAGTTACCTAAAGGTCAGAATTGAACCCGGGTCCCTGGCGCTGTGAGACAGCAGTGCAAACCATTCTGCCACCATGCCATTACCTAGGTGAAGGAGTGAGAAAAATACCCAAGGCCTCTCAAGTTAAAACAATAACCAGAATTCTAGGAGAAAAAATGCCATCATGGGAAAACATGCCAAGTGTTTCTTTCTACCTTGCAAGAAAAATGTGTCACTGACAGCAATCACTTTGTTGCACTGGCTATATACTACTTATCTATTGATAGGAAAAAAACAATGAGTTTCTTTGTCAAGAGCAACTTTGCACAATATGCCATACCAAACAACTGCTCGAGACTGCTGTCAAAGTAGCTAACTTCAGAAATGCCAATGACAATTTTAAATTGAAATGCCATTTTAACAGTGACAGCATTGCTAATGTAATAATCTAGTAAGTGCCTTCCAACGTCAATACTTATGCATTGCAGTAATGGCAAAAGCTGGCCAAAGTCTTCACTTTGATTTATTCTTTAACTGACTCAACAACAAATCCCAGTGCTTCGACAGTTCCAAAACACTGTCATCGGTCTTGGTTGCTGCAGCTGCTCCGTTCAATAAAATTGCTGACATTGTAGTTAAACATGAAAAGTTATATTTAACATAAAAATTTCATTTTTTCCTTTGATGGATCCACTTAATATTAACATTACCAAAGTCCCTTTGTTCTAACTTCTAAGCGACAGCATCAGTTATGTACATATAATTGATCAAGACAAGTCGACAAGCGGAGGAAAATGAAAATACAAATTCTAAACTTTGTCTCTGCTTTGACCATTTTTTTTATTTTTTAAAAACAGTACCGGTATCAGACCTTGTGCCTATTGGGCAGACTAACAAATCTGCTGAACTGTGGACTCCATGCAGTATTTTGAAAAATGTTCTGAAATAATTTGAAAAATTAAGATGAGGCTTTCAACAAAAAAAAATCAAACCAATTGTTTGAAATAATTAGAAGTGGTTGACCTTCCCATCATAGGAGGCAAGAATACCTAGTATTTCAGAAGATCAGTCAGCTGGGTTGTCAACCTAGCTTTAAAACTTTTCAGAAACTTGTTTCTATTCATTCATGGAATGAGGAGTTGTTGACAAGGCTAGCATGTATTGCCTAATGCCCTTGAGAAGGAGACGGTGAGCCACGGCAATCTGTAGGGTAAGGATACACCACCCACTGTTAGGAAGAGTGTTCCAGGACACCACCCACTGTTAGGAAGAGAGAGTTCCAAGTATCTGACCCATCAACAGAGAAGGAATGCCGATTATGACCCAAATGAGAACGGCGTGTGACACAGAAGTGAACCTCCAGGTGGTGTTCCCATGTGTCTGCAGCCCTTATCCTTCTCGGCAGATTCAGTGTGGGTTTGGAAAGTGCTGTTGAAGCAGCCTTGATGAGTTTGCTGCAGTACATTTTATAGATGGTGCACACAGCTGTCAGTGTTTTGGTAGTGGAGGCGATGAATGATTAAGATGGTGGGTGAGGGCTTGTTAAAAAACATAGAAAATAGGTGCAGGAGTAGGCCATTTGGCCCTTTGAGCCTGCACCGACATTCAATATGATCATGGCTGGTCATGCAAATTCAGTATCCCACTCTCACTTTCTTTCCATACCTCTTGGTCCCTTTAGCCGCAAGGGCCACGTCCAGCTCCCTCTTGAATATATCCAACGAACTGGCCCCAACAACTTTCTGTGGTAGAGAATTCCACAAGTTCACAACTCTGAGAAGTTCTTGCTCAGCTCAGTTCTGAATGGCTTACCCCTTATCCTTAGGCTGTGATCCCTAGTTCTGGACGTCACCAACATCGGGAACATCCTTCCCGCATCTAGCCTGTCCAGTCCCATCAGGATTTTATATGTTTCTATGAGGTCCCCTCTCATTCCAGTGAGTACAAGCCCAGTCGATCCAGTCTTTCTTCATGTCAGTCCTGCCATCCCGGGTATTAGTCTGGTGAACCTTCGCTGGACACCCTCATAGCAAGAATGTTCTTCCTCAAACTAGCTGACCTAAACTGCACGCAATACTCAAGGTGTGGCCTCACCAAGGCCCTGTATAACTGCAGAAAAACATCCCTACTCCTATACTCAAATCCCCTCGCTAAGAAGGCCAGTATGCCATTAGCTTTCCTCGCCACCTGTGGTATCTGCATGCCAACCTTCAGTTTTATTAAATATACTAACTGTTTAGAAAAAGTAGTTACAGTATTCACTGAATTGGATACAACTATTTTATGAATAGTAGCTTGGTAGTACAGAACTAGAATATTAGTGGGAAATACGATACACCGTTGAATCATAGAATAGAATCCATTCGGCCACTGAATCTACACCAACCCTCTAAAAGAGCACTCTACCTAGGCCCAACCTCCCACCCCATCCCCGTAAATTTAGCACAGCCAATCCACCTAACCTGCACATCCTTGGACTGTGGGCTGAATTGCCTCCTTCCACACTTGCAATTCTATGGTTCTAAATGTCATTTGCTTCCTGGAGTACCACATTTTAAAAGAAACAACAAATTTATACTGCATGAGAGAAGCTGATTGGTTGGCAAGTGGACTCTGGTTCATTGATGTGTTGCCATGGAGAATGGACCAACAAACCAGTTGTTTGTGTCCTGATAACTGAGCATCAAGCTTCGATAGCAATGTTTCTTTATTCAGAAAATATTTTATGGTGCTTTTGCCATTTCTCACAAGATATCCACCAACTCTTTGGCAGTGAGAATTCTAAGTCCTCTTCACAATTAAAATAAATAGTTATTGCACAGTATTCCAGCTGAATAATATTTTGGTAAAAATATTTTTTGGTA
This sequence comes from Scyliorhinus canicula, assembly GCF_902713615.1. Lineage (NCBI taxonomy): Eukaryota > Metazoa > Chordata > Chondrichthyes > Carcharhiniformes > Scyliorhinidae > Scyliorhinus > Scyliorhinus canicula. The sequence continues at coordinate 6,573,243 of NC_052149.1, read as the reverse complement.
TGACATTCTCATGTAGTCTACAGGAAAACATGACAAAGATACAAACAAGGAGAGTAGGAGTAGGCCATTCAGCCCCTCTAGTCTGCTCTGCCATTTAATAAGATCATGGCTGATCCAAGAACCTCAACTTGTAAACTTTCACCCCCCCTAGTTAAAGAAGAATCCTTTTGCCTCTGCCTTAAAAATATTCAGGCTCTGATCCCTCCATCTTCTGAAGAAGAGAGTTCCAAAGACTCATGAACCTCAGGAAAACAATATTAGCCTCATTCCTATTTTAAAATCATAGAATCCCTACAGTGCAGAATCCCTACAGTGCACATCGCGTCTGAGCCAACCCACAGTGGCAGTGGTTAGCACGGCTGCTTCACATCACCAGGGACCTGGGTTCAATTCCAGCCTTGGGTGGCTGTGTGGACAGTAGGGACTTTTCACAGTAACTTCATACTTGTGACAATAAAAGGTTATTATTGGGGCAGCACGATAGCATAGTGGTTAGCACAATTGCTTCACATCTCCAGGGTCCCAGGTTCGATTCCTGGCTTGGGTCACTGTCTGTGCAGAGTCTGCACGTTGCCCAGTGTCTGTGTGGGTTTCCTCTGGGTGCTCCGGTTTCCTCCCACAGTCCAAAAACGTGCAGGTTAGGTGGATTAGCCATGATAAATTGCACCTTAAGTGTCCAAAAGGTTAGGTGGCGTTACTGGCTTACGGGGATAGTTTAAGGATATAGGCCTGGGTGGGGTGCTCAGAGGGTTGGTGCAGACACTTTGGACTGAATGGCCTCCTTCAGCACTATAGGGATTCTTTGTTACCTTGCACTTCTTCAAAACAGAAATCAATCATAGAATAGGTTCAGCACTGATGACCATTCTCCCACCATGTTCAGGCATTGAGTCTGCATCAGCAAGTTGGGCAGAACAGCCTGTTTTCATGCTGTAAACCTCTATGACTCTTAAGACCTACTGAAAGCAGTCTTTGTCGGGTCAGGCCCCACCGTAGCCTCATTTTAAAGATTGATGCACCTGAAACCCGGATCTCTTTGGGCGGCCAGTGAATTTAGCTTCATACCATCCAGAAAGTACCCGGATCTATATATTCTTTTGGTCCAAAATGGTTACATTGAAATTCATCTGCCACAGTTTTGACTATTCACCTAGTCTACTGTCTACAATGCCACCTAACTTTGTGTCGTCAAAAAATTTGGATAAATGGCTATGCCATTGTCCAAGTCATTAATAAATAATGTGAACAATTGAGGCCCTAACACAGATCCCTATGGGACACCACTAGTAACATCGGAACAATTTGAGTGCCTACCATCCATTATCCTTACTTTCTGTTGCCTGCAAAGGCCAAGGCCTTGACAGGATCGTCAAACAACACTCAGGATCTCTCAGAAGCTCCACTGAACAAAGCGTCTTCACTTACGCTACGCCACCACTCTGATGGCCAGAAACGCGCGCCGGGGGGGGGGGGGGGGGGGGGGGGAGATGACTCAGCATGATCAGCCATCTCAATACCCTCACAATGAGTACTGCAGACAGAACAGCACAAGACCATTGCTCGGGGCCTCCTTCCAACCCCAGCCTCAAAGATCAGATACAGTGTACACCAGCAAACTTTCTCTCAAGGATACTTTGCAGTTCATCAAAGCGAACACCAAAAACATGCATCACTGAGCTGAGATCATCATCCAAACCATCATTCACAAAGACAGTCGTCATCCTGACACAGCACCGCTAAAGCACGTGCCCGCACACCAGCAAAACCGCCACTGCAAACTGGGCCCCATCCCTGCCACCTCCATCGGATTCGCTCTGATTCAACTCTGCACTTCATCATCAAACACTGACCACGATCATCCAGTGATATGGCGCAAGACATATATCCCCCCAAAAAAATTATGGAATATGCAGTAGGATAAAATAAAGAGTGCAAAGACGAGTGGAGTCAGAGCTCACAAAAATGCAGCCGATCCTGCGCTCAAATCATGTGACACCCTTTTTAAAAAAAAATCTCTATGACTCTATTTATAACATTCAGGATCCCATGTGTCTTGTTAACCATTTTCTCAACCTGCACTGCCACCTTTAACATATGCACATATACTCCCTACAGGTTCCTCTGCTCGATGCACCCCTTTTAGAATTATACTCTGTTCTATAATGCATCTCCCATTATTCCTTGTAAAACGTATTACCACTAAATGTTGCATTAAATTAATAGTGGAGTGGACTCGATGGGCCGAATGGCCTTACTTCCACTCCTATGTCTTAAATTCCATCTATGCCTGCCCATTGTACCAGCTGTTTGAAATATAAACTTATACTCATTATAACAACCCAGGGATTCCAATTTCAATTTCCAACATGGCGAATGCAATTCCCCCAAGGTCTACTAATTTGAAGGACACAAGGGATAAGCAACCATTGCCCACATTCCATAAACGTTCAAGAAACCAAAATCATTTAGTGAAAAACTATGTTTTTAACTCTAATGTAAAGCCAAACCATTGACCAGACCAAAACATGGAGCAATGCGAATGATATAAAACAACCCATCCATTTAGTAATAATACAACTCCAAGGATCATTAACAAAACTTTACCAATGACTGATGGACAAAGGTTTTAGCCATAGAGTAGATTTAAGCGTATTTTTTTTTAAAAAGGTAAAGAAATAGAAAGGTTTAGGGAGGTAATTCGAGTACTTGGGGTCTAGGCAGCTTAAAGGAATGAGGGAAGTGGCCAGATTTGTATTAGTGCAGCAATCTCAGAAGAGAGTACAGAAAAAGGGCAGGATGAGAGATGGGAAGGAGTAAGTGGGTATTAAAATTGAAGATTTACCAATCCATGGGCACAGAGATGAACAGGGTTTGGTGTGAGTTAGAAGGCTGGCAACAAAATTTGGGAGTAAATTAACATTTTAGAAATTTTCTGTACCACCCAAAGTAATAATAAAAATCTTTATTAGTGTCACAAGTAGGCTTACATTAACACTGCAATGAAGTTACGGTGAATATCCCCTAGTCACCACACTATGGTGCCTGTTTGGTACACTAGAAGGAGAATTCAAAACATCAAATTCACCTAACAAGCACACCTTTTGGGACTTGTGCGAGGAAACTGGAGTGCCCGGAGTAAACTCATGCAGACACAGGGAAAACGTGCAGACTCCGCACAGTGACCCAAGCCAGGAATCGAACCTGGGCGCTATGAAGCAACAGTGCTAACCACTGTGCTACCGTGCCACCCCAAAGTACAGTCACCAGAGTCCCAGATGAACAGAGCAGCCAGTAGCAGTGGTTAGCACCGTTGCTTCACAGCTCCAGGTTCCCAGGTTTGATTCCCAGCTTGGGTCACTGTCTGTGCGGAGTCTGCACGTCCTCCCCGTTCTGCATGGGTTTCCTCCAGGTGCTCCAGTTTCCTCCCACAGTCCCAAGATGTGCATGTTGGGTGGATTGGCGATGCTAAATTGCCCTTAGTGTCCAAAAAGGTTAGGTTGGGTTACTGGGATAAGGTGGAGGTGTGGGCTTATGTGCCGTGCTCTTTCCAAAGGCTGGTGCAGACTCAATGGGCCGAATAGCCTCCTTCTGCACTGTAAATTCTATGATTCTATGATCACAGGCTGCTTTCCCCTTTCAGGACGAGAGCTGGTGGTGATTTAACCGTTGGATCACCATACCTCAGGCGAGGGACGAGGTTGAGAACGTTATTCATGAGGAACTCAGCCGGTACAGGAACTGAACCCATATTGTTGGCAACTTACTACATTAATTCATGCATTCCATTTCTTGAAGTTTATAAATGCTGCCCACAGAACAGTTTTGATATAAAACTCAAACCAGAGCACCTTTAATTATAAATTCATTACCTCGCTGACTCATCTCTCTTCCAACCTCTTTCATCAGGCAAGAGATAGAAAAGTCTGAGAACACGAATTACTAATGGGTTAAAAAAAACAGCTTCTTCCCTACTGTTACCAAACTCCTGAATGAACCTCTTATGGACTGATCGGATCTCTTTACACATCGTCTCTACTGAGTCATACACTCAGTATGACTTACCCGATGCCTATCCTATGTATTTACATTGTGTATTTATGTATGCCGTATGTTTTTCATGTATGGAACAATCTGCATGGACTGTACGCAGAATACATGTGACAATAAATCAAATCCAGTGACATGTCAACAACTAGATCCGTATCTAATATAGTGACACCAACATCAGAAATATTTTAAATAAACATTACGTCTGCCACACAGATACAGTATACGGTTTTTTAGTAATATTGGTCTATGCCAATGTTTTAAGCGTCACTCAAACCTCCTCCCGTCCTATTTTACCACCCTATCGGTATATCCTTAAATAAGGATACAGTATTATTTTCTTTCTTGCACGCATTGTGCTTGCCTTTGGATGCACCTGCTATTCACCAGAATTACCGGATATCGTAGCGAGTTCCAGACACACACCACTCTCTAGCTAAAGAGATTTCTCCTGCATTCCCTGTTGCATATATTCGTGACGATGGCATCATATTCACCAAGTGCACTAACTAGGTAGGAAAGCTGCACTTGTTGTATTGAGAACCACGCCTCCACAGAATCAGATCAGTAAAATATCAGAACAGACATAGAATAAAACAAAAAGTTCCTTACCCTTTTCGCAGAAATCAGTCGTTTATTTAAAAAGAAATCACTAGCGGAAAGGTGGGGGTTTTAAAAAAACCCACATAAGACGGCTTCAAATCATAAGAGGGCAACAGGTTCCGCAGCCAGGCTTAAAAACTTGTAGGTTGTCAAGCGATTAAAGCAACCAGATAAAAGAGGGAGACGTGTCTCGGTGCAGCTTAGAATAAAGTGCTACTCGGTGAAGACCATGTAACTTGGTTAAAGTAACATCCGAGTGGCTGCCAGCCGATCCGGCAACGCGCATGCGCACTGTGAGGCCGCCACAGGCTGCGCGCGCCGCTCAATCAGACACCATGGCAACCGGGCCTACCTCAGCCCGCCGAGCCTGACAGCCAAACTGACAACCCGTCAGTTAACACTCTCACATCGCCCCCACATCTCGCACCACCGGCGTTCCTCCACGTTCAATTGCACCCCACAATTTATACCATTCCTCTGATTAGCCTCCACCATGGTATAAACATGACTGCAAGCGGCCCGCCGCCTGCTGAAGGCTGCTTATATTTGAAGCTGTTGATGCCGGCGCCTCAATTGCAAAGCGGCGGCCGATTGGTCCACCCGATTGGCCACATCCCTGATCACTGCGGCCACACCCCCACCGTCACTGCGGCCACGCCCACGGCCACTGCGGCCACACCCCCGACTGCGGCAGCCACACCCCCCGGCCACTGCGGCCACGCCCACGGTCTCTGCGGCCACGCCTACGGTCTCTGCGGCCACGCCCATGTGCCTATTGACTCCGCCTCCCTCTCCACAACAGCGCCCCTCTTCCCGATAGCCCCGCCCCTCTTCCCGATTGCCCCGCCCTCAATCCAAGTGCCCCCGCACCTGTCCTCAATTGCCCCGCCCCCTCCCTAATAGCCCCGCCCCCTCTCTAATGGCCCAACCTCTTCCACGATGGACCCGCCCCGTCCCTAAAGTGCCCTCCCTAATGGCCGCGCCCCCTCGCTAATGGCCCCGCCCCTTCATTTGCATTTGATCAAGCAGTGGCTTCAATCCGGGACATTGCCATCAAATACAAAGTAAAAAACAAATGACCATCGGCTGCTTTCCCCTTTGAAGTTTAACCTGAGGGTCGCCACGCCTCGGGCGAGGGTCGCCACGCCTCGGGCGAGGGTCGCCATGGCCTCGGGCCGAGGGTCGCCACGCCTCGGGCGAGGGTCACCACGCCTCGGGCGAGGGTCACCACGCCTCGAGCGAGGGTCACCACGCCTCGGGCGAGGGTCGCCACGCCTCGGGCGAGGGTCACCACGCCTCGGGCGAGGGTCGCCATGGCCTCGGGCCCAGGGTTGCCACGCCTCGGGCGAGGGTCACCACACCTCGGGCGAGGGTCACCACGCCTCAAGCGAGGGTCACCACACCTCGGGCGAGGGTCGCCACGCCTCGAACGAGGGTCACCACGTCTCGGGCGAGGGTCACCACGCCTCGGGCTGAGGGTCATCATGCCTCTGGCGAGGGTCACCACACCTGGAGGAAGTGGAAATATCATAGACCGATCCAGAGGGCAACATATATACGTACAGTTAGTTAAATGAAGGACAAAATAAACCTCTCTGTAAAATACAGCAACTTAGAACGGGCAAGATGAATGTAATGCATATAATGTAATGTATATAATGTAATGGATATACACAACTGCTTATAAATATGAGAAAAGCCAATAAAAAATTTTCCAAAAAAAATAAAGGGACAGTCTGTCGCCCTGTAGCAGAATATCCTCGCTCAGCACTAACAATTCTGTGATGGTGACACGGTAGCATAGTGGGTAGCACTGTTGCTTCACAGCGCCAGGGTCCCAATTCGATTCCCACCTGGGTCACTGTCTGTGCGGAGTCTGCACGTTCTCCCCGTGTCTGCGTGGGTTTCCTCCGGGTGCTCCGGTTTCCTCCCACAAATCCCGAAAGACGTGCTGTTAGGTGAATTGGACATTCTGAATTCTCCCTCTGTGTACCCGAACAGGCGCCAGAATGTGGCGACTAGGGGCTTTTCACAGTTACTTCATTATGAAATGAAATGAAAAATGAAAATCGCTTATTGTCACGAGTAGGCTTCAATGAAGTTACTGTGAAAAGCCCCTAGTCGCCACATTCCGGCGCCTGTCCGGGGAGGCTGGTACAGTGTTAATGTAAGCCTACCTGTGACAATAAAGATTATTATTATTATTCTGCTTGCTAAGGACAATGCAAACAAATTAGTGATATGAGTAACAAACATAGAAAGGGCAAATTTGGAATATTGTGATCAGCTTTGGGCCCTGTGCTGGTCTTGGAAAGGGTCCAGATGAGGTATCCAAGAACGATCCCTGGAAAGAAGAGCTTGTCGTATGAGGAGTGGTTGAGGAATCTGGGTCTGTACTCGATGGAGTTCAAAAGGATGAGGGGGATCTCATTGAAACTTATAGAATACTGAGAGGCCTGGATAGCGTGTACATGGAGAAGATGTTTCCACTAGTATGAGAGACTAGAACCCGAAGGCATAGCCTCACTGACTGGACGATCCTTTAAAACTGTGATGACGATGAAATTCTTCGGCCAGAAGGTGGTGAATCTGTGGAACTCATTGCCACAAAAGGCTGTGGAGGCTGTGGAGAGATAGACAGATTCTTGATCAATAAGGGGATCAGAGGTACGGGGAGAAGGCAGGAGACTGGGGATGAGAAAAATATCAGGCATGATCGAATGATCATGAAGCATCATGAAAAAATGATCTGAAAATATTAGAAAAACAGAAATATGAGGTTATACTTTTAAAGGAAGGACAATCTGGCTTGGTCTTGTTACTATGAAAGAAAGACATTTATATAGAAACGTTCAGAAGCACCAAGTATGGGAGAGGCAGGTTCAAGGCATTACAGAGGGGATTTATTTTTTATTCATTGGATGGG